>NW_005802958.1:0-8966 GCF_000240725.1 Microchloropsis gaditana
GTCTCCTCCTACTGTGCTTGCCGCTTCTTCCTTCGTCTCCTCCACAGAGGGTGGAGGCTTCGTGATCCCCTGCACCCTCGCCGAGGCCAGCCTGTGCATGAACTCCTCCTTCTCCAGTAAATCCTTCCAATCCACCCCACGCTCCTCCAACTCCGCCTTGATCTCCTTTATTTTCATGGGCTTGATCGCTGTCAGCTCGGCGGCCAGCTTGGTAGCGTCGACCTCCTTCCCTGTCTCTGCTGCTGCACCGGCTGCTCTGAGCAGCGCACTCCCCCGCTTAAAAAAAGACCCCACCGGTCTTCTGCGGCTGCTTACATCAAGCGTCGACATCGCCCGTGCCTGAAAAATACGAGAGCAGACGGTATCTATCGTCAAATATGAGCCTCAACTTCATCTGGAGCTGAACATGCGGTGGGCTCAATCGAGACGTGGGTGCACGACTTGTACACACATGAAGCGGCCTGAGACTTGTCTGGTGTCTTTCTTACTGCTAAAAGAACATGCGCTCGAAACTTAACCCTATAAGATAATCAGTCCGCTCTCGAAGTAGAAAGCTTCGATATCAGACGGCGCGACCTGCACATCCTGCTAAAGTCTTTTTAAAAAATGATGCTTGTGAAATGACCTGGTAACGTACCGACTGGGGGAGCCGCTGCGGATAAATCACACTGCCGCAAGATTCCCACGGCCGCAATGGGACTGTGAAAGCGGACGATAATGTGCCGCTGCATATCAATATGATCGCTCCAAGGTGCCTTCGTCGCATTGTACCTTGTGAAAAGGGTTTGGAGGTGCCACGGGTGTGTGACGTGTAAGGCAGAGGATATCATGAAGATAACACGCCGGACAGGAAATGCGGAAAAGTTGTACCTAGCGCTTGAATAAGCAGTAGCATACGTTCCTACACGCATCGCACTCACAAGGCCACATGAAACACAAAAGATGCCCGGGAAGCTATGCGGGAACGGCGTAGCTTCTGGAACGCCGTGTCCTGCCGTCGCAGGGTTCGCTTCCCCTCTTCTCCGTCCTTTTTTCTCCTTTCGCGCCAAAAATCAAAACTCGGGCTATTCCCTCGGAGCGCTTAGGCCCCGGGTGGTGGTACAAAAGGCTCAGCTGCCAATGGAAGCGTATACGGGGCAAGAAAATACGACGTACGATTTCTTTCAAGCGTTACACAACAAAAGTGAGGAAAAAACAACGTTGAATCCTTTTCTTGTGCATTTTTCGTGCTGCTGGAACCTGAGTCAGTCGGCTTTGTGCCCATGACATGGCATCAAAGCGGCTGCAACTAATGAACGAAGAAACAACATACTCCTATAGCAGCTGTTGCCACCTTCCTTTCTCCAACTAAAATTTTACGACTTTGTCCAATTACATGAGTGTGAAAGTACCTCCGGGAGGTGAGAGCGAGTCTGAGGGTGCAAGTGCGCGTTCATCTTCTACTCCACGTTCGATCGATCGTCGTACTGACTACTTGGGAAAAGCAATCTTACGCGCTCATACAGATTTTTCCTTTTGTTTTGGTGGACATACTGCACAATCATGAAAGATGTCAAAAGTTGCTTCGAAAGCACCTTTTGACGGTGCTCGGGCCTCGGCTAGTCCTTGCCTCAGCCGTTGGCGCCTCGCTGCTTGTTCACCTCAAAACCGCCCCACCTCCTGAGTCATGCTATAGCCTCCAAATAACATGCCTTGGTGCCCAATAAGAAATAAAATTTGTGCGCTGGGAAGAGAAATAGTTTACCAATGTCGCGTATGGCCAAATGTGGTGGAAGACGTCATAAGTAAACTCTACTTGGTTTAGACCGACGGCCGGTCCCGGGGCAGGAAAAATATCAAATATTTGAACTTCGTTCGTAAAAGTACAGAGATCTCCACCAATTTGCCACGATAGAAAGTCGTGCTCTCTGACTGACAGATTGCATGAATACGACAAAATGAACTTTGCATATCTATCAATGGTCTAGTGTAAGCATCTGTGAGCCCTGTAAAATGGTCTCGGCTCGCAAATGTGTAATAACACCCTTTTATTTTATCCGATGTTCAGCTTACTGATAAGCTTCACCCCATTGAACTCTCAACGAATTACGAAAGTGTGAGCGATGTCTTTCTGTCCCCCCCTGGGACGATCGCTGTGATGCCTAGATTTGTTTGCATCAAAGACCACACACCGTCTGGTCGTACAGTGTAGACGCGACGGAAAGTGTCCAAGCTATTAGATGTGCTTCACTGCATTAGCACTGATTGTGGTTGCACAAGCGATGCTTCTCACAGATATTCATCGCCATCTCTGATACATGCTATGAAGTTGACTCTTCTTGAAATAAATGACTCAGGACAAGCACCACGCTACAGGAAACGACGCTGCAGCCTTTTCAGGCGAACGCGCAAGTTTACTGGTGAAGATTAGGGTTGTCGACTGGCATTGGAGTAAGAGGAGAGATGAGCAAGACCGTTTTCGTGGTGAGTGGTGGACGCACTCCTCCCTGAGAGTTGCGTTTGACGGTATGGAATACAACTGTCGAAAATACCTGTCGCAATGTTTCGGTTGCGGAGAGTGTGGATATGTGCACACGTTACACACGCGACATTTCGAGAACGCGATCACCGTCCTGTCAAGCTGACATGGGTGTCCTGACAGATTCAATCTTCTTTCAACGTTTCTTCAACTTTTAGGGTAATCTATCATGGGGCACCACCGCAGACAGTCTGACAGCCATCATGGAGACAGCCGGTCGTGTGTTGGGCGTCGAAGTCCAAGCACATAGTGACACGGGCCGCTCCAAGGGGTGGGCGTAAGTGTGATTGGGGATTTTCTGGAAGCAGTGAGGATATTGCCAAAAAGTGCGCGATTTCCCTGCCTTCATCGCTAAGTGTTTCCCGTCCTGGCTTCTTCCCCCTTTCTCCCTCGCTCCCCCCTGTTCTGCACGCCAGCCTCGTCACATTTGAGACAGCAGAGGATGCGAGCAGAGCGATGGAGCTACTGTGTGGACGGGAGGTGGAAGGTCGGCCGTTGTACGTCCGAGAGGACCGAACCGAGATTGAGAAGGAGGAGGGATTCGTCGTATTTGTAAGTCGCACGTGCATGCACCCCAGGAGAAGGAGAGCTTGAGGGGAGGACATCGAAGACGGGGACTGGATCCCCACTTTTATTGTAAGAACGGCCTATCCAGTGCCTTCACATCGGCTTCACTTTCTTTTCTAATTTGCTTTTCCTCTCCTCCCGCCGATGCTGTCAGGTGGGGAATCTGCCCTGGGACATGACGGCGAGCGGGCTGCGGACCGTCTTCAGCGAGTTCAGCCCCTACGACGTACACATCAAGACCAACATGTCCGGGCGCTCCCGAGGCTTTGGCCTTCTACGCTTCCGGTCCTCGGAGGAAGCACAACGCGCCATCGAGCAGATGCACGGGATAACGGTCCAAGAGCGGAAGATTCTTGTCCGCTTGGACCGGGCGCATCTGGAGATGATGGGCCACAGCCCTGCGACCATGGAGGCAAGCGACACCGTCACCTGCGGAAACATTCCGTGGCACACGGGGGACGAGGTCTTGGCCTGTCACATGGCGCAGGCGGGGAGGGTGGTCTCGTGTCAGATCCAACGGCACGCGGATACCCTGCGGAGCAAGGGTTGGGCGTAAGTGGAGGGGAGGAGGAGCTGATCGGACAGGGCGGAGGACAAGAGGGTTAAGACTCCTGAGTGGAACTTGCTGTGGCTGTCACGCTAGGCTTAGACGTGGACCCCGCCCGAAAGTGTGCGGCTGCTCGTCTCGGCGGCCGTCAACCTTCGGGCCATCTACCAAGAATACTCAATGAAGCATACCATCCTCCCACCCTGCAGGATCATCCGCTACGTCACAGTTGAGGAGGGCACGAACGCGGTCCGCTCCCTGCATCGGACTGTCCTGGACGACCGGACCCTCAACGTGCGCTTCTACCGGCCAAACAAGACGGTGGTAGAGGGGGACGCGGCCACCTCGGGCTTCCCCTCCGCGTACGCAGTGGCGCCTTTGGGAGGAGAGCGAGGGGGCGGGGCGGAGAGGGGGATGAGGAGCAGGAGGATGATTCAGGGACCAAGTGATGGGATGGGCGGGAACCTGGCGATGAATGGCGGGCGAGGGGGGATGCTCGGTTACGACCTGTACCAACAGCAGCACGTGCCCTTGCAGCACATGCACGCACACCAGCACTTGCATCAACCGCCGCTGCAACACTTGATGATGCAGCCCTTCCCGGGACCGGTTAGGAATTAAAAGGGTGAAGGCGGTGGTCAGACTGTATCTCTGCTTGTGGTGATGCGAATGAGGGAGAGGAATCGGTGGGCGTCTCTTCTCTCCAGGCTTCCTGCGGGCCATAGTGATGTATTTCAGCCATTTGCATATTATGTGCACCTTCACTGATACGTGTCAGCCGCCGAAGTCCGTCAATGAACGCGTCTTCGGGGAGTTGAGGGTTATGTATGTATGACGGACCTTCGCGCAGCTTCTGATGTGTGTTGCAAGTAATTTTTTTGGGGATGGTGGGGGCCTCTTTGATCGAGACTGTATTCCTTCATGATGACATGATCTCAGTAAGGAATGTGTGACACTGAGCTCTTTCAGAAAGAGCGCTTGCAAGGACGCAATGGAGGAAAACTTCGGGTGAGATCCGAGCTGAGCAACGCTTTTGCATTCGTGTGAGAGACGCGTGCGCGGACTCGTTGTGGATTTGGAGGCCCAAAGAGGCATCCGTCGACGACCTTGGATCGCAAATCGACGAAAGTCCACAGCGACCGCTGAAAATGTGTGTTTTGCAAGTTTCCGGAGCACTTAAAGATGGTTGTACTCAATAATAGATTGCGAGCCTTGTAGCCCTCCTATCGTCATGCGCGTACCGCCCACTGCCAATATGCATGTCTTGTCGTAGGATACAGTAAGCACAGTGTACAATCAGCATCCCGGGTATTACAAGGACGTGAGCAGCCATTCTGCTGTTGGACTTGATAAGAGAGGGGCAGAAATCAACGCATTACAAGGAACAAATACAGGCAGATTGGGGTGAAATGGGGTTCAATAGAGTTCGGGGCACAAAAGGAGTACGATTTGACTATAAAAGTGACAGAGGAGAATTGATATGTTGGAACAATAAATTAATCAAAGAGAGGTCAGAAATGATGAAAATGAGCATTTCCAAGGCATTGGATAGGAATATCTTAAGCCTTACTAGAGAGGCTGACATTGGTGAATGTTAATTTTATGATTAACACACATTAGGATCTATCGTGGTTAAAGAAAGTAGGAGTAGCAAAGTCAGGCGGACTGGGAAAGGCCGCGTCGAATACTTCCCTCCGAGTGAGAGACAAATCTGAAAGAATGAACTATGTGAGAGTTCCAAATCCAATCTCTCTATCTCCTGTATTTTCTTACTTTTTCCACCCGTTTGTTTCTTTAAATACAGTCGATGCTGACACATTCCCCCTAACGCCCACTTCAGCTTTTTGCCGACCAAATGTCTCCCCCCGCAGTCCATGCTTACTCTTTGTGGTACCCGCTCCCTCTCTTTATCTCCGAGGCCCTGTAAATCTGCTCGGCAAGGAGAACACGGGCCCACTGGTGCGTAAACGTCAAACGCGAAAGGCTCCAAAGCTCCTTGCTGGCCCGCAACCGAGGCGGTAAGCCCTCCGCTCCTCCTATGACGAGAGACAGGCGCGCCCCGCCTGTGCAGCCACGGGAAAGAAACGTACTTCATGATCAGATTTAAGAAGGATTTTTCAGGACAAAAGAGCTTTTAAAACAATTCTCACCTTCTTCTAGACGCTTGTAGAGGATATCCGCAAGTTCCATGGACGATAGTTGCTTTCCTCCCTCGTCCAAACAAATTACAGGAGCTTTCTCCTTTGCGATTGCTGCTTCAAGCTCCGAGTCAGTCTTGTGCCATACAGTCGTGAGGCCTAAGACGGGTCGTAAGCGCTTGGTGTACTCAAGGTAGGCGTCGTTCAAGAACTCTTCCCCCCCCGAGCGCTTCCCTCGGATGTGGATGGTAACTTGCAAGCCGCACGCAGGGGTGACCCGGAACGCGTGTGTAAAGGTAGGGCTGCGAACCAGCCGGCGACAATACCGCGTATGTGAAAATGCAAAGAACATGTTACTTTGCACGAAGTTCAAGAAAAAAAGGACGCTGAACGCTGTCCAAAACCTGATAAGGGAGGAAGGTAATACAGACATCATATAGGAGTGCTCGCTGCCACACTTACAACCTCGTCCTCACTGGTGCAACATTAGACACCTTGTAACACAGACGACCAAGCACATAATTATTTCCTTCACAAGCTTGTAGATCTTTCCTCGAAAAATAATATTTAAACACCATATAGCTTTGGCACGTACCGTATTCTGATAGTTTCCATCCTGCTTGTTCCTCGCCCATTGGTCAGTTCCTCGATGCGGGCCATATGCGAGTCCAAGTCATATAGCAACTAAGCATATTGCTCCTTGGTACAGTAAGACGATGCCTGAGATGATGTTTAATCGGCCACATAAGCCCCGCGTGGGACATTTTTCCCATAAAGAGAAAGGGGGCGGGTTGAAGATACTAGATGGCTCCTCGCTGCCTCCCTGGTGATGCCGTCATTGATCAGGGGGATTTCGCAAGGGAAATACATCCATTAATAATCCAGGAAACGTACTGCAGCGCAAATCTCAGGTGGCAAGATATTACGAGAAAGCATTTGCTGGGAATAATTCATAGTCATGCTCACTTAGCATTTCCCATTTTTGTGCTTTTCCTGCTCACTGCGCTACCCTACTTTACAGCACACATAATTAATTCCTCCTCTCAGTGCCATGAAACCATCATCAAGAAGAAAACAGCCAGCTCGTGTAAGCGTATCTATACCACGAGTCCCCTTCTTTTCTGCCGCCATCGCGTATGTCGTGGTCCTCTGCATACCGGAGGCCGCCCCCTTTGTCGTTCCAAGGCCGGCTATCCCGCCACTACTCGTTCCGCAAGTCACACCTGTTCGTGTCACGCGTGCCTCCGCTTCCACGCCTTTCTCCTCGAGCATGCGGCGACAGGCGCACACGGTTTATTCCCCGCCCGGCTGGGACCGGGAAATGTATCGGCCCCCTGACGACGTGCTCTTCGAATGGCAAGAGCTGGTGTGCTGCCTCAAATTCATGGAGGAGAAGGAGGTTAACGCCGGAATGCTGGCACCAGAGACCCGGGACATGATGATTGAGTACGCCGACGCGCTTATAGCGGGGGGCTCGCCTGTCCGGACTCTGGAGGGGTTGGCTGAGGCGATGATGGGGAGGTGGAAGCTGGCCTTCACCACCGAGGAGAGGTATAAGATCCTGCCTCCCGGCACCCGGGTGTACTACCACATACACCGTGACGGCCGTCTGGAAAATGTCATGAAATTCAAAGACAAGTACTGGGACAGCCTAATCTCCTCGGCCACCTACAACCTGACGCCGCAGGGGCGCCTCCTCTTCGAGTTCTCCTCGAATCGGGTCCACATCAACAACCCCTTTCAGGCACGCGCGCAATGGAAGATTCCTTTGCCTCCTAACGTCGGGAACACGGGCTCGGCCTTTGCGGACGTGAGCTACATGGACGGGGTCCTGTGGATCGAGAAGATCCGGGATCCTGGAACGGAGCAGGTCTTCGTGACCATCTACGAGTACCAGGGGCCGATCGAAGGGGAGGAGCGGACGCCTTCGCCCTCCCTCTCCCTTTCCTCCCCGCCTTCCTCGTCCTCTGCGTCCTCCGCCGGCTCTCTAATAGCCTTTCTGGAGGGTCTGGAGAAGGAAGAGCAGGAGGAGCTCGCCGAGGAGAGGCGGAACGAGGGGGAGAGGGAGGGGGAGACCTCTCCTCCTCCCGCTGACCCCTCGGCCTCTGGCGACCCTAGTGTGGCTCCCTCCTCCCCCCCTCCCTCCCCCTCCTCTTCTTCCTCCTCCCCTTCCTCCCGAGTGTCTGCTTGATGAGGGGGAGGGAGAAAGGACCTCTGCCAAGGGCCTGAGAGGGCGTGAGGGTAGGGTGCGACGGACGGAGAGAGCGGGCGACTTAAATGCAAGCGAACACGAAGAAGGCAAATCAAAGAAAGAGGAAACGCACAACGTACGAGGAGGAACTTCTCTGTATGATTAGAAGGTCTTGCTCTCACCCCCTGCATCCCTCAATTCGCCGTCCCACCGGGGCATCCCCCCCCCCGCCCTTCCCCCACACCCGCCAGCCCACCGCCTGCATGATCTGTGCTTTTGTCTCAGTAGCCTATCCCGCATGCCTTCGAGTCCTGCCCCGCCGATACCATCTTGGATCCTGTCTTCCGGCCCATGCGGGAACGAGGGGGGTGAGGACGGCTAGGGTGCCTGCTCTTGTCGATGCTGTTGTTGTTGTTGCTGTTGCTGCTGCTGCTGCTGCTGTCGGTGGTGTTGTTGCTGCTGTTGGGGGTGATGATTGTGTTGAACAAAGAGGCCGTTGTGCGGTACCGGCATATAGTTGGAGGGACCGGGCGGCTGGTAGGGATGCTGGACTTGAAAGGCGGCCTCTTGGGGCGCCATCGCCGCATATTGCGCTGACGGTGACTGGTGAGGATGGTGGGGTGGCAGGTGCTGCTGCAAATGCCAGCTAGCCTGCTGCCCGTGGCTGACAGGAGGGGGGTAGGGAGGGGCGTGGCCAGCCGGGCTGCCCGGATACGGCAAGCTCCCACCCCTCCGAGGCCGAAACGCCCCGTCCGCGCCCCACCCATGTCTTGAGGCGCCAGGACTGCCCGCAGTGCGGGGCGGTGGCGGCGGTGAGGGCTGGGCAGGGTAGGAATAGAGGGGGATGGGGGGGAAGGAGGCCGAGGGAGGTTGCTGGGGGTGTCTCGGACGGGGAGATGGGCGGAGGGGCGGTTGGAAGGAGTGAGGGAGGGACGAGTCCAGGAAGAGGGGCGGGGCTGGCGAAGGAGGGCTGGGGGCGGGATGAGACTGCCCGAGCGAGGAGCC
>NW_005802957.1:0-7510 GCF_000240725.1 Microchloropsis gaditana
CGCCCTTATCCGCGCCCTCCCCCTGTCCCTCCTGTCTGCCCTTCGCATGTGTGGAAGGATGTTTGACTGCCTCGACATCCTTTCCTTCCCCTTCGCCCTCCTTTCCGCCCTCCTCCCCGCCCTCTCCCTCCCTTTTTCCTGCTTTCCCAACGCAAAGCATGAGGAGGAAGATGGATGGAGAAGGGAAAGAAGCGAGCTGCTCAGAGGAGGAGGAGGAGGAGGAGGAGGAAAGAGGAAGGGAAGGATGGTACATATCCTCAAAATCCTAAGGTTATGAGGATGAAGCTGGTGAGTCCGACGTGAGCGCACACACACACCTCAGACCTGAATTGTCATCGCGGAGCCTGACCCTGTCCAAACCACATACATCGAGGGGAAAAAGGATTATAACGAAGAAATTCGCATGGAGCCACTTAGATGCTCAGCAAGGATTGATTGTGAGGGGTATTTTTAACATCTGTTTCTTACATGCCATTAATAAAATTAATCAACCGTTGCCAGGGGTTGAGGACACACCTATGAAGAATAGAGACAGGTATTTTTCTTCTAAGAAGTAAGAAAAGAAAATCCGTAGAAGAGCACAATATGACCCAGAAAGAAAAAAAAACTTTAATTGACTGTTCTTCGAAGAAAAGTTGTTTTCCTGGGTTAAGAAAAACTTTTTCCAATGCTCTGCGCGCCCTTTTTCTTTACAAGAAGAAAATCTCTTTTCTTTTCATCCGAAGAAATATTCTCTTCGGGAAGAAAAATTGGGAAAAGTCAGCCCCAAATGCGAGAAAGCTATGGGCACATGGCTGCAGACATAGAAGAGCCGCCTAAGCCGGAGCAAAGTGCGCCAACGGATGAACCACTGATCAATTGAATCCTCTGAAATTCCTTAACCATTTAGTACAATTAATCTAAACCTAAATGTATGAACACTCAAACCCCACTCCAACAGGATAATACTACGATCCTCTCAGTCGTAGGACTTGATGAAGTTGAGCTCCCTCTCGAGCTCCTCTACGCGCATCGTGGGAACCTTCGATGAGCCTGGTGAGTCAGTGACCGAGGAGTCGAGCGCCCTCAGGTCCGTGGGAGCCACGACTTCGACCGGGAGTAAAATTGGAAACGGAACAGAGGGGCGACGTCGGCGTCGGGCCACGAGGTGCGGCCTGTCGATGATGAGGGCACTATCGCGCAGCATCTCCTGGCTGCAACACGGCACCCTGACGACCTCCTGGCCACCAAATACCGCCACTTCGATTCACACAAACTAGGCCATCCCAGAGCACCAGACTACTTTTTACCACAAGACAAGAGTTCAGTATCGTTGCCCGAAAGTTTGATTCCTTTTATGGCGATAACTCATGTATTCCTTTCTTGCGAAGAAACAAATGCTTTCTTGAGAAGAATTATTTTCTTTTCTTCCCAAAAAACGTTTTCTCTTCCCAAGAAAACTTTTCGTGGGTGGCTGGTCAGGAGATGAAGAAAAAAAATCCTTTCTTAAAGTAAATATTTTTTTTTCCTTGAGGATGAAAAGCTTTCTTGTGTAGCTGGTCAGGAGACCAAGGAAAAAAGTCTTTCTTCAAGTAGAGAGAATATTGTTTCTTGAAAAAAAAGGAAAATTTCTTCGTCTATGTCGGGCATGACTTTCTGCGCTAAGAAAAAAAAGTTTCTCTTCGAATAATTTTTCTCTTCTCTTCTTCGCCGAAACCGAATCTCTTGATGGGTAGGGTTGAAGAAGATTCGCGCTTCCTACACCTCTCGGGTAAGGGTTATGGGGGCATTCCGGCCCATACTGATACGTCAAAACATTGTCACCATGTTTACACTTGCAATATAAACAGTTGTCATTACAGAAAGCTTGTTCTCTGCATTGGAATACCTGGTACATGGCGCCCCTCAGGAGGGTGCATCGCCTCGTTCTATGTCTTTTCATGGCACTCTGGCCTTTTATGGTCAAACCGCAAACGTCTACCGGTTCTGGCATGCGATCTCGAAGCCTCGGCACCACTTTTGGGGAAAGACATCGCAGTCTCGAAATGATGGCAGAAAGGTTTGCAATGTCCACCGCATTCCAACGTGCAGATCGCCCTCGACGTCAACTCGGCACCGCCATGAACCAGAACAATGGCTTCAAATCTGTGGGAACGCCAGGATGTAAGGATACATTTGATAATGTCACTGATGGAAGCCATGCCCTGAAACGCGACATGCTCCAGCAACGGCGTCAGAGAAGGTTTATCAGTAAGAGAAAGCTTAAGAAGAAGCTTCAAGAGTGTGAGGCAAGCCTTCAGGAAACCCAGGCTACCTTGAATGCACCGAGCTTCTTGTTTATTCAGATGGCGCAATCCTGCACTCTTGAGATGACAGCGGGCAGGTATTACCTTAAGTCGTCAGATATGGATATTGACACATACATGTTCTCGGATAAGCCCTTCCGGTACGCATCTACGTTGCCAACGAGCTATTTCGTCGGATACCTATTTGACGAGATCTTCGCAGACGAGAAACCAAACGCTGGCTTCACCTTCAATGTGTACAACAACCAGTCGGAAGCATCGTTTGAAGGGCCACTCATATCTATCGTGCTGAAATCGCAGGAGATCAGTCTTCAAGACGACAAGACGACCATGGTCGTCTACGAGCTCGCGCAGTCAGCGGAACAGGTTAAGGCTACACCTCTCTCAGCTTTCTTCCCTGTCATCGATCCCGATGGGAGCGCATCTTTGACCTATGAGCTATGCTCCATCTTCATCGACGATGGGGAGGAGTCTGTAAGACGGAGTGATTCAGTAACGACTGAGAAGAATTTTTTCCAGCCTCTTCTAAGCGTGGAGGAATCTGCAAAACGGGTTAGTTTCGCTGCGTCCGTTGTCGAAAGAGGCCCCCCCGGCCCAAGTCCAGCTCCGGGAGGTAATGTTCAACCTACCCTGAGGAGGTATGCGAAAGTTTGGCAGTACAAGAATGGAGAGGGCAAGAGGGAAGGAGGAATAGATGCGAAGGACTACCTCAAGGGCGCTGCGGGCCTTGCAACGTCGGCTTCCAGTTTCATTGAAAAATGCAAATCGAAATCCAAAGGCTGTGATTCAAGAGACATCGTATCAGGCGTGTCGAACATGTTTCTCTCCTTCTCCTTTGTGGTCGGGGCCGCCTTCCCCCCTGTGGGTATAGCTTTAACGGTAGTGGCGTCCGTCGGTCTTCTCATTTCTGCCCTGGCGTTGGACAGTAGCTTCGCAAGCGTAGTAGACAGGACCATCACCCCGTCCATTATCCAGGGGGAGGTCAACAAAGCACTTAGAAGCTTCACTGCATCCTTAGACGTTGAAGTGCTCGCATCTTTCACTGCTTTCTTGCAGCTTGACATCGACTGCTACGTCAGGCGCATAGGCTGCATCGGAAATATTGCCAAACAGAAGGGTGCTGCAGGCCAGCAATCCATCGACAAGCAGGTAAGGTCACTCGGGGACAAGTCATCAAAAAAGCGTTATTGCGTCACTGACGCAGAGTCACAGGGTCCTGTTCGTGCATGCAAGTGTGGTGGGTATTCTTCGAGTACCTGTACTCACGAGACTTGCGTATCAATTCCAACAGATTTCTTTGTGGTATTGGCAAGAGTATCAGCCAACATGGACCGGCACATATCAGCCGGCACTTTTGAGTATCGATGCAAAGTACAGTACTTGGTTTGGCTCCAACGAAAATGGACTGCGCACCAACATCAATAAGTGGGTCAGCGAGTGCGATAGCATGTGTAACGTCTTGACATCTGAACTCTTAAAGGATGGAAACAACCTTCTGGACAAATGCAAGAATAAGATAACGGATGCTAGGACCAACTGGAAGAACTTGAATGCTTTCGCGAATGCCTATCTCCAGATGGCTACAAAGCTGATGAGTTTCATGGCGCAGAGCATAGTGCTCTTCCAGTCTTCCTCGTATTGCGATCCTGAAAAATATGACCCAAGCGTCATCAATGAAAGGTGTTATTGGAACAGTGCCATCGACAACCTATCTTCCAAGGTGTTTGCAGTACAAAGTCGTGCGCTTTTTCTCGCCAAAGTAATGGAAACGGCCGAAACGGAATGCAGTTCAACAGCACACGGATGGCCCTTCTCGCAAACCTGTTCTACGAGTAGCTGCAATTACAAGTGGGGCGTGATGATGATGACATCTGACTGGGAGAATTATCTAGGAGAGACAAATGAGCAAGGTAAATTCGTCAAGCTGGACCAGTCATTTTACAGGTCAGACGCTAGGAAGACGTGTCAAAATGACTACGACGCATGGAATAGTCCCCTAGGCTTTGGATACGGAGGCCTTTATGCATTTAGAGGTTATGATATAATTAGAGGCCCATGCGATATTATCGCCGACAGAGTAAGCCATGAAGGTAATCCATTTGGAACCATTACTTTCGGAGCCGTTCCGAATTTCTGTCTGAACCAAGACTTCTCCAAATGCATGGCGCTCATGGGTGACGAGAATCTTTGGGGCATAGACGTGTCGTTCTCCGATGATCCCTTGGTCAAGTATCCCGCAAATTTAGTGTGCGGCACTGCTGTCATGGGTGCGCACAATGTTCAAAGTAAAGAAGAATGCTGGCGGAAGTGCTTCGACAGCCCTTCGAATTTGGAGCCTATCTTCTTCTTTACAATTATTGGGGTTAATAGATGCTTTTGCTATTCTACATGGTAAGTAGTGTTGCACGAGTCGTCGTTGATTTTTCATTGCCCAGGCTCACCATCGAATCGTTATGATAAATCCTTAACCACAGTCCTGTAGCGTACTCGAAGAACGCACAGTCGTATGCAGTCCTACGCCCGCCTCCTCGATAGTGAGGGCATAGGGGGTGGTCAACAATCGAAGGGCTCATCGATGAAGACCGGGAAAGTCGCCTTATGAGTTCGAGAAGCAAGAGGAATCACAGGACAAACGACTGGAGTGGTGCAGCGTTTTTTCACTGCCTTTTTCTTCATCCATTTTGGGTCCCCATCCCAGATGGAGAAGGTGGAAGAACAAACAACTATAGAGAAGAGTAAAGAAAACTAAAACATGCTATCCCATCCTGCAGTCGTATCCTATCGTGGACTGGATGGAGCCATTAAGATGCCGAAGTTCACTTATGTGCTTGAAAGACATGATTCTTCTTCCCATTCCTTGTGGGGAAGGAGACAGGCCCATTTGTCAATCCCATTTACAGACGCCGATATCAATACTTATTCAGTCACTCAAAGCCTTAACCAACCGAGATATCGACACTTATTCAAAGCAGTGCAAACCCTTTACAAACCAACATTTTAAGCAACCCCCTCCCGACCTCTCCCTTCTTTGTGCTTCTTCTCCTCATTCCCCCTCCCGGAGAGATTGTACACTCCCACAGCTTCAACAATTCATCGTTATTGGGACCCCTTGCTCCTCCTCACACCATGTGCTGCTTTCATTGTACGATTGTCGTCGATAGAAGAGGACATTGGTGCTCTCGCACTGGGGGCACGTCGCCCCCTCCCCCTCCTGATCCGCCGCCCTCCCCGTCGCTTCCTCGTAGATCACGTCCGAGAAGACATGAGCAGAACTGTAGCCTAAAATGTTCTTCACCTCCACCGCCCAGGCCGAGGCTTTTTCCGCCTGCGTCCGCAGGGCCTCAAACGTGGAAGCTCTCAGACGCCGTAGAAATGTGTTAGGCTTGGAGGCAGTGTCCGTGCCATGTCCTTCTCCCAATCTCCCCCCCGCCCACCACTGCTTCCTTGCCATTACACTCCTTGGGCCCTTCGCAGGAATGGACGTGGAGGGTGTCCAAGACAAAGCACCTCACAGGAGACTATTCCATCGTGGTGACCTCGCAAGTCCAAGACGCCTTCGCGTATACTCAGGCATTTACATTGGTCGAGCGGTCAGCTGAAACGTAATTTTTGGAGCTTTGCGTGTGCGTTTAGAATTATATGTACCGGGGGACAGACGTGAAGCATGTATATATAGTACCAGTCTAGTCAGAGAAACTAAGATAGCAAATGAAGCAAAAATTTTAAGATCCATCCAACATGAATTTAAAAGTTCCCATTTCTATCCTAAGAATTGCCCTCCCCCCAAAAACAAATCACACCCCTTCCTGAACGTGCTTGTTTGCAGAACATCCTCGCATTTACACTTGGTACTCTACTCGAATCAATCATACTTCTCCCCCGACCCCTCTCCGAGAGTCATGTAAAACAGAGCACGGGGCATCTCCGCCGCCCCGCCTTCACCTCCCTTGTTGAGGCAAGAAAGGGATTTATGGATGTGTTGATGTTCCACCGTGCTCTGTTCTAGCATGAACAAAAACATCTTAGAACAGGCGAAGCATGATCAGCGTGCCGACAACAATGATTATCACGCTGTATGCCGCTATGAACTTTCGCTCGTTCCCCGTCCCGACGCAGAGCCTCGCTCTGGCCGCCAATACTTTGTAGAGGCAGAAGTTGTCAGGACTAAGGAGAACCATGCCCAAGTTCAGAGCACCGAAAACAAGAATTATTATTCCGATGACGTTAATCTCCCCGATAACAAGAGACTTTTCCATGATTGCTGCCTTCGGCATGGCGAAAAGGAAAAAAAGAATTCAGGTGAGCAACATGGCCGGAGCGGAGACCATCGAGACCGCGCGCGGCACGTTTGAGACAGGTGAGGTGTGATGGTGGGGATAAGGCCGAAGGAAGAGCAAGTGTTGGGGTAAAAGTGAGCTTAAGCATGAGGACATGAGTGAGAGAGTGATTATGGTGAGGGTAAGAGTAATGGGGAACATGGGCCATGAGGGTGCCTTCCTTTCGCGCGCCGGCTTGTCCATACCATAGATTGTTCCTAGGGGCAAAGTGAGATAAAATAATGGAAAAAAGGAAAGGGGAGGAGAAAAATTCAGACCGGCAAGCTTCCGAATAACCTCCTGCATGGTCTCCACCCTTCCTCGCCTGGATGGAAATTCCTGCACAAAAACAATGAAGCATCAGGATCTTTGCCTGATACTTCCACAAACAGCCAACTTCGGCCTTGTATACATCCTTCCAGGCGTAGGCTTGTCCACTGTCCGCGTTCGAAGCACGGGAATAGCACGTGATTTTTCCCTTTGTCCTTCCCCCCTTGCCCTAGGCCCACGTCTCTCGGACATGGTGTTTTGTTTTGTTTTGTTTTGTTTTGTTTTGTTTTTCCTCTTGGAAACCGAAAAACCCATTCGTGTGGCTCCAGCTTGTATGAAATGAATGGAAGGCAAAGACAGATCAATTTCTGGACTTAAAAAGACCAGAAATAATTCCTGCCCATGCTCGACCCGTTTCCCTCCTCCTTCCGCCTCACAGGCCCTGACCATGACCAATCCGCCCGGAGTCAGTTTATCTTCCACACTCCGAGGGGGCTTTCGGCCGCAATTCATGGTATGCACGTCACTGTGCGGAGGGGGTGGTTTGGGGGGAATGGGGAGGTGCCACTGATGTCCCATCATAGGAGGGGCATACGGCCGAAATGCCAATCATCCCTCCCTCCCTCCCTCCCTCCCTCC
>NW_005802957.1:7566-8951 GCF_000240725.1 Microchloropsis gaditana
GGTTGAAGCGGGCTTCGGGGTAATGCTCTCGAAGATTCTGCCCATGCTGAAGGAGGGAGGGAGGGAGCGCGCAACGGAGGAAGGGGACTTGCTCGAGCTGATGCGAAAGGCGCGGGAGCTCGATGTGCGCGGGGGATGATGGGGAGGGAGGGAGAGTGGTGGGGGGAATCATTGGCCGCTGGGTGAGAGGGAGAGGCGGATGGTGTGTACAGAGGGTCGTGGATGATGAATGTGGAGGGGGGGAGGAAGGGATGGTGCTGCTCCGAGAGGACGGTTGAGAGAGAAGGTAAATGTTTTCGTCGGGAACTCGGCCAGAGAGCGGAGGGGGACGATTTCACCGAAATGACAGCAGGGAAAGGGAAGGGGAGGGCAAGCCCTAGAGAATTAGGGAAGGTGGTGGGTACTTCCGGCGCTGATGCAAGGAAACGATGGCGTTCATTCAGTAAAGTGCGCTTGGAAGCGTACAGAGAGTTGTATTCGTAGCATATCAGTACAAACTGCAGTTGTAGCATGGATAGTTTGGGCCTCAAAAGTAAATTTTAACGTAGGATCGACATAAATATGCCTTAATGACAAGGTACGATTTGGCTATGTCCCTTTTCGTCGTGCATGAATGACCAGGTATGATTTGGCTACGTCCATTGCCGCTGTCTTCGCAGTGCACGCTCGATGCCCCTCCCATCCCGCTCTTCTAATAGGTACCCAAACCACAAGAAATTCACGTCTAATTCCTGATCATTAATTTCTGCGTACAGAGACGTTTCCTTGCACTCCCGCACTTGTCTCCTTTGATGATGCGGGCTCGAAATACCCAATGTAATGCCTGAATTTTTACTATGCGTGATACTTCATAGGACGGATGTGAGAAGGAAAGATGGAATCTTTACCGAGCGTGATGATTCATAAACTTGAATCTCTATGCCTGACGCTTCCTGTCAGCATCTTCCATCTCGATACGACGGTGCCGGCTTCATCGTGGAGTCCATGGTGGTAGGAGAGGAAGATTTTCCCGCTGTGAAGGCGTTGTTTGACGGAAGGAGGGAGGGAGGGAAAGAGGGAGGACCTGCAACGGACTGTCTTCCTCCCCCGCCTCTCCCTCCCTTCCTTCTTCCCTCCGTTCGTTCTACCTCTAGAGCCTGCCATTTCTCTCGATGCTCCCGAACTTGCGCAAGATGTCCTTCCAGATCCATCACTTCCTTCTCCAGGGCCGCGTTCTGGGGAGAATGGGAAAGAAAGAAAGGAGAACGAGCAGGCACGTGAGACGCTCCTTGCCTGCCCTCCCTCCTTCCCTCCCTCGTTCGCTCCCTCCCTCCCTCGCTCGCCTTCACCTGTGCTTCTTCCTCTCTGATTTTCTCGCGAAGAACGTCCACGCTCTTCGAAAAATG
>NW_005802956.1:0-8949 GCF_000240725.1 Microchloropsis gaditana
CCCCTTCTCACCTGTAGTACCCCGCCACAAGACCCTTCCTTCGCATGCCCGCCAACACCGTCCAGTAGGTGACGCTGCTGCTGGTGGCCGTTTGCACCTGTATTTTAACCAGGGAGGCCGGGCAGGTGATGATGCTGATCGCTGCCCCCCCCACCGCGCCCGCAATGAAGAAGTCAGGGAGGACGTTGGGGCCGTGATAGGACGCCGAACCCTCCTCTCGTTCCTCCAGCCCTCGGCTCTGCCTTCCTGCCTGTCGCTTTTGCTCCTCCCGTCCCACTCGGAGGTAGCGCAACGTGTTGTCGTACACTCCAAAATTTAAAGTTTGAACTAAGCCGGTGCTGAGCAAGGGCGGCAAGACGCCCCGAAAAAGCTGTCGCACGATCCGCACGGGGTTCCGCCCGGTATTTTCGTCCAGAAGGGCCACGCGAGACCCTGAGCCGTACACCTGCATTTTCACCTTGAGGGTGTCCAAGGGGTAGCCCGTCAAGACTCCGATGATCCCGGCCACCAGGCCCGAGGCAAAGCCAAGGAAGCCTTCCCTTGTATTCCCAAGGCTCGTGGTCATGCAGAGAGGGTCTTCCATGGGGCCCCGCTCCTCCACAGCATCCGTCTCTCCTCGTCTTTCCAACATCTGTGAGGTTGCGCGGCCTGCTACGGACTGGGAGGGGGAGTCATCACAACGGGCGAAAGTCAGGTTCTATCCGACTTTTTTTTATTCCGTGTTCAACGAGGCAATTTTCCATCCACCACGCCACGGTTGACCTCAAATCGCGAGCATCATCCTTTTTCCAGCTCTGGCAAAAAAAAACCCATTCTATTTCGCTGACACGTGCTGTCGATCTGCATATGCTCTACCCATCGGAGCCGAGCCCGAGGCTGACAAGAAATGTAAGAAAAACAATTCCGCTCGAACTCCCCACGGAAGCGTAGCACACAAAAGACGCCTTCCATGTGCTATCGAATCCCTCTCTCATACTATATCAAGCGCAGGGCCTTGTCTCATGGGTTACATACCGTGTTGTGAAAGGGGGAGTCCTTGCTGGCGCCTTGCCCCCCCCCGTCTGCGACGGTTGAGCTCATGGCAAAGTCCCTGAGCGCCAAGATGGAGCTGTAGCCATAAATGAAAGGGCCCTGTTCGTGTCCGTTATAACATGCATTGAGTCCCTGAGAAAGTTTTTTTGGGGGGGAGGCAGCTAAAAAACGGTAGATGGGTTGAAAAAGTGTGACGTGTGTAGGGCGCAACCGAGACGGCAGCTTAAGCGAAGCCAGCGACATGGCGAAAAAGACGCGAAACAGGAACACACGGCTTCTGGTGTCCCCACACGGCAATGTAGGTCAAATTGACAAGCTGACATTCCCTACTTCGAATCATTACTTCGTAAACAGGGGTGAATCACAGGACCACGGCATGGCAGGTATTTCCTCGATATGTCCGTAGTTAGACGCCGACCGATACACGAGTTTTCCAGCCACCGTGCCGGTCGCCGTGCCGTACAAGGCGTAAGTTGGCATTGCAAAGTTGCCCTGCCTGTATCAGGTGACCCCACACACGCATCGGTGTCGACATGATCAATTTTCAATCAGGTGGAGGGGCAGTTGCATTCAAAGCTCCCCCTGTGGTGGCGGCAATCGTCACTCCAGCTCATCGCAAGCCACGAACCCGAAACCCCCCGAAGACAACTGTGATGAATCGACTACCTCGTCCTGCCCTCTCCCAGCTTCACCCTTCGCATCCACTCCGTAAAGAGGTGTTTAAGGTTTACAAATGGATGGGAAATTTCCTAGAGTCGCTTCGGCCATTGGACTTAGCGGAGAGCACCGTGGCGAGTTACTTCAAAGCCCTGGCTCTTTTGTTGGGTTACCGCGACCGAGAGCAGGGCAAGAGCCGCCGGTACGCGCCTATGGGAGAGGAAGAGGCAGCTACGGAGGAGAAAATGAGCCTGAAAGACGACGCCCCTGTCACCCTGACGGACATAGGGGACGTGAGGAAATTCTCGGACGCGGTCGCCGAGCTGCGGGAGTACATACAACAGCGGCGCGATGCCCGCGGCCTAAGGTCCGACTACGCAGGCAAGAGGTACACTCCTGTGTGCAAGCACTTGGCATCGTTTCTGGCGGCGACGCAAAGGAAGCTGATCGCCGAGGCGGCCGAGCTCCCCGGGCATGGTGTGGGGGAGGTTCGGGGCTCTCTCCGGCGGGAGCAGGGCGAGCACAGCCATGAGAGGCGTGCTGGCACGGTCATTACGCGTCATCAAAGCAGCAAAGATCGTGGTGGAAACGGAAATGCGCGTGAAGATGAGGCCGGGAGCGGAGGGTCCCAGGGGGAGGGTGGCCAGGGAGAGAAGGAGAGTGAGAGAAAGAGACAGTGTGTGGCCTCCACCGTCGGAAACAGGAGGGAGGAACATGGGGAGGAAGAGATGGAGAGCTTGAAGTCGAATGCTCTAATCGAAGTGGGACAGATTTGGGATAGGCGGAGAGCTGGGGAGGGCGAGGGCGTGGGAGGTGGCGAGGTCAAGGCAGAGGGAGGGAAGGAGGCAGGGACGGAGGGGACGGAGGCACGGGAAGACCGAGAACTGAAGCGACTGAGGGAGGCGCTGGCTCAGAGCACTCAGCAAAAGAAAGCCCTGGAAAAACGCGTGGAAAAAATGTCGCGAAAGCTGGATCGACGGACAAAAAAGATACGGCGATTGAAGGAGGAGAAGGCGAGCGTCAAGGCAGCCCTGGACCAGGCACAGGCTCGGCTCGAGGGGGAGCGGCAAGAGCGAATGCGGAAGATGGAGGAAGAGCTGGAATTCTTGCGACGAGGACAGGACAGGCAGCAGGGAGGGGGGGGCACGCCCAATCCGGCGTCGTCTTCTGTTTCCGCGCCGCTTCCCGCTCTTCCGCCCAAAGCGACCGCCTTTACTCCAACCCCTTGTTCTCCTTCCCTTGTTTCCCGCCTCTCCTCCGTCCCCTTCGCCGATTCTTCCCCTCGCTCGCCCTCTCCTGGCTTGTGCTGCCTCCATCCTCGCACCGCCACGGCCTCATCCAGTGGCTCAATGGAATGCTTACAGCAGACTCAGCGCTCCGACGGCAACGAGTGATCTCCTCCCAAGCAATTATTGGTCTCTCAATTGGCGTTCCGTGAGTGAGTCAAGCCACCTTGCCAGCGACAGACTACGGGTGTCAGAATCCTGGAGTTGCAGCACACAGGCACGCGCCATTCGCATGATCCTTGTCCTCGTATTCGCCGGTGCCTCTCGCCTTATCTCCCGGAAAACGAACATGGAAGCCACTGGCATAAATCAATTTGCGTTGTTTCGAGGCAGCTAAGGATTAATAAGCCGCTCGGCCAAGCGCTCCCGAGTCATGAGAAGCCCCCCTTGGGGACGAGATTTGAGGGGAAAGAGGAAGCGCACAAAAAGCAACAAGGTACACCGAAGGACCGCGTTGCAAACCAGATGGTGTAGGAGGAGATAGACTTAGTTAGTGGGTGAGAATGTTTGGCGTCTAGTGGATGTAAACTCAAGGTAATGGGTCTTATTTGAATGCTTCGGCGCGAGAGACTATATGTAGAGACGGCGAAATTTAAAACCGAAACTTTAATTCTTTTACATATGTCACTTTTTTTGTTAATTCGGTTAAACTTATTGCACCCTTTCTTCTTGCCACTCTTACATCTGGATACTATTTTTTTAGGTTTAAAACATTCCACCTCTTTTTGAATTCACGTTATCTGCGCAAATCTGCTTATCTCTACACTTCTTACAAATAAACACGTGAGCGGCACCAAAAAAGTATCAAAAGAATTTTAAATTATTGTTGGTCCCACTCAAGAATTTCTTCAGCTATCTTGGGCTCATTATCTTTAGTCTGGACCATTATGTGGAGAATGTGACGTGTCTTCAAGCACGACGAATGGTAAAGAGCAAGTCGCACTTCAAGTTATGAAGGCCAGTCAGTGCCATCCCATCAATTATTTACACTCATGCATTGGAAGGGAGAAAATGAATGCCTTTTTAATTTATTAAAGGGCAAGCTTGGAAAATTTTCGGATTGGTAACGGGTCGTCGATTCAACGGTTCGTCCTCGCTAAAAAGTCGAGGAATTCAAAAATTCCCGCGGCCACACGTAGCCGCCATGCCCTCCCATTTTCTTGTCTTTCTCGACGTACAAGAATGGATATGGCGATTGTGAGCGAGTATACATCTTGATTGCGCTTTTTAAGACCCGATACCTCTTACCTTGGGTTTATCTCATATATATCTTCAGGAAAACTTCACACCCATGGCTTCCCGTCTGGTCCATGTCTCTCTGGCCCTTGGTACAACACTCCTCATCCTCTGCCTTAGTATGACCATGGTCGGCGCTCTGAAGGACACTGTGAAAAATCGTATGAAGCTGGCCGATCAATACATCTTTGAGAATCCCGTGGAAGAGAATATGGAGGGGATGGCACGGTACGTCCCAGAGTGTTTTTGTTCGCATTCAAATCGGCTATTTCAGCTAAAGGCATATTTCATGGAAGGAAAGGCTTCGTGTTGTACGTTGATCTTGGCACTTTGGCATTAGTCTGTAGGATGGCAGAAAGGCATATATCACGAAGAGAAATAACCCGCAAGTTTTGCACTGCCCTTTCCAACCGGTCCATTGACCCATTGCATTACACCTCCATCTGGAGGGTTAATCGTCATCCCTGGCCATTCACTCGAAATTTTCTCTCTTTTCATCCTCCTACCATGCAGTCAACACATGCTCAAGATGCCAGATCCTAAGGAGCGTGAGCAGCTAATGCGCAATTTGGAAACGTTGGACATGGACCATGTCCGACGGATTACGCGCCACGCCATGGTCAAGCACTTCACGACGGAGGAGTTGGAGTTCCTTATCAACATGTACAGGTGCGTCCTTTATTTACTTGTCTTGAAGTATTTTGTCGTCCTTTCTCTCTTTTCGTGGTGCCGCCTTGCAGGTTTTCTCCCAATTTTCTGGCCTTGGGTTACAGGGCTAAGTCGCCTCTGGACGCATGACCAACATTCGATTGACTTGCACCCTTTCAATTCCCTCTTTTCTTTGGCCGAAACAAATTTGCTGACCCCGCAGCACCAGCGTGGGAAAGTCGGTCATGGCCAAGATTGGCGCTTACTCTGCCGAACTGGGACCGCAGATTCAAGAGGTGATGATGCCTGTGATGGAGAGCAACGTCGAGTTCTACCAGGAGCAGGAGAGGCGGGCGAAGAGGGGGGAGCTGAACGATCTCCCCGAAACGATCAAACTACCCCCTCAGAGCCAGAAGCTCAAGGACGGGGTCTACATGGGGAACGGCCTGTCCAACGCTCAAAGGGAGGAAATGTAGGACTTCTTCCCCGTCAGAAACGAGTGTCAAAATCTTGGATGGGCCAGACATGTAAGGACCCCACGAAAAGACGCGTAGATGGGCCGGGAACGAAGAGATCGTGGAGGGGGGTCGGTCAAGAGGGCAGTTGTGGGGGGCCTTCAATCCAGGGTCCCGGATGAAGGGAGAAAGCAGGACGATAGACGACGCGAGAGTGGGTTAAGAGTACGAGCGCAGCTTGCTTGGATACCTCGCCTTCCATTTCTTGTCCCACTCCCTTGTGGAAATCAGGGGAAGGCTTTGCATGTGCGTGGGAAGAGGTGTGAGGCGGGAGGAGCGGACTCGTCCCTGTGGCTGGACACAGGGGTACCGGGCAAGCTTGGGGGGCTCTCCTGCGCCTCGCCCGGTCGTGAAGGGGGTGGGATTTTAGTAGGAAAATGTACTCAAACATGATGGAGACGTGCTGGGCCAATGCAATGCGTAACGTAATCAGGAAAAAAAGTAACGAACCCCTCGACCGAGAAAGCCTTGGCATAAGGGCCATCTTGTCGGCGATGCATACCCGGAGATCGGCACATTGGTGCTTCCTTTGGCTTCATTCTTCGTGTTGTGGTTCAACCCTTTCCCACGGCGGGCGAGGGAAAAAGAACAGTGCAGGCAAGGCTGAGATCCTCTCCCCGGGAAGGTCTCCTGAGAAAAGCAACACGGGTGTCTCTATCCTCTTTCCACGTCCAACAGCCTCCTCGAGGCCTGCAATCCTCGTCTTCCCTCCCCGCTTCGCGTCTCCTCCGCCCTGACAAACACACACGCACCCTGAACCCTCTCCATACACAGGCAGTCTCCCCCTCCCCCCTCCTTCCCTTCCCCCTACGCATCTACGACGCTGCTCAGAACGCCCCTTGGCCGTCACCGAAGGGGGAGATGTGGCCCGAGAGCAGCTGCTCCACTGGCCCCTGGCCAGTCACGTATTCCTGGGCGGCCAAGCCCGCCGTGGCCAACATGGCCAACCGCCCGTTCTTCAGCTCCTTCAGCTGCAGCTCCGCGAGCTCCTCAGGGTCTTCGGGCTTCAAGCCAAGGGGGTCAAAGGTCAGGTCTCCCGGGGCCGTGTACTTCTGGATGGAGGCACCGAGCACTTCCAGGGCGGCGATGGCGATGGCGATCTGCACGGCGGCCAGCGGGCGTTCGCTTGAGACCTTGAGCAGGGCGTCGATGGGCTTGGAGGCCTCGAAGGGCCCGTCGGGAAGGTGGTACAGCCCCTGGACGAGGTACCCGACCGAGGCCAGCATGCACACACGCCCGTGCTTGAGTTCGGCCGCGCGGTACCAGCCCAGCGTTTCCTCGTCCTTGTTCTTGGCCAGGCCCAGGGGGTCGAATTCCGGCACCTCCACGTCGGAGCCCACGATGCCCGAGATGTCCATGGAGACACGGCCTTGAGTGCGGCGGAAGGAGGAGGAGGAGGGAAGGGAGGCGGGGGCGAGGAAGGCGGAGGCGGTGGCCAGGGTGGCGATGAGGGCAGCAGCGACGCGCATGGTGCTCTGTATGAAGAGAGGAAGTAGGCTGTGTGACATGTGGGAAGGTGGGGGCGGAGATGGGTACGTGAGGCCGTGCACGTTGCATTGACATCGATAAAGCCCCTATTTGCGCAAAGTAAACTCGATCAAGAGAAAAAATGGCTGCGGCCATACGGGCGACCTAATGGATCTCGTGAACAGACTAGGGTGACTTGAGGGAACGAGACGGTACGGCACCATGCGATACGAAAGATGAGACAAGTCCAAGAGGCTCGTAGGAGACACATGATTGTATCGCTGCGTCACAATCGTTCGCGATGGAGTCTGGACAAAAGTGAGATAGGTGCAGAGGACGGCTCTCGACTCCTCAACGACCCGTCGAGGGCAGGTCGCACAGGTTGGGATAGGAGGTCATTTACGCACGCTCATCTACCACTCCCTCTGAAGTCACAGAGGCCTCTCCTCCCGCATAGTAACGGCCACTACTCCCGATGATATTTGTATCGAAATCATCCAAGCATTCCAAAGAGGAGCAAGCGCTGTCCGCCGGCGAGGAGGGCAGCAAGGATTCGTCTTCCACTGCTGCCGGGGCCCGAAAGCGACGACCGTGGGCTCGAAGGCTTGCCTCAACGGCGAGAAGATGTGAGTTCAAACACATTATAGCAAAAATGCTCCAGTTGCGCCGCTTCACGTTTTTATTTCCGGGGTGGTCAGGTTTTGTTCACGCGTCGACATGCACCACTCCTGGTTTGGTCTTGGACAACGTGATAAGGAAGGCTAAGGGAAAAGATCCGTGTTCAAGCTGATGACGTGCTTCGCAATGAGTCGAGGAGACCGTTCCGAGCCATTCGTGGTATGAAAGGAATGAGCGCTCTTGTGCGTTGATTAAACTCGTGTTTTGGGGTCCTTTGTGTTGGTAATATTCATGGGAGCTCATGGTGAGTGATGGCGAAATTTATGCCCACCAGATCGTTGGTGTGACTTGAGAGCCTCGGCGCTCAGAATAAACTTCGTGCACACTCTAAATAATCGCACGGATCGTAAATCGCACGAAAGTATCGCCGTCATTCTCTTCATCACTTCTTATTTTTGAAAATTCTTTTATTCATCTTCTCTACTTTTCATGCTTGCTGCCTCTCCGTAGCGGGCTATCGCGAGGGCTTATGTTTTGTCGACTTTGCCTTCTGCCTTGTCAAATGTCCCCCATTGGCGCAACACTTCAAAGACCACTACCGGCGCGGCACTCGCCACGTTCAGACTATTTTTTTGTCCAAATGTGGGAATTTCTATGATCCCTCCGTCACACTCCTCGAGGACAGCTGTGTCTACCCCTATTACCTCATTGCCTGTCCCAAAACATACGAAAAGGGATTAGCTCGGAGTACCGCGACGATGACAGGAAAAAGATGGGCATAGTGAACGAAATGGGTCGCTGATAAACCAAACATGCCAAGGAAAAAAGACGAAATCCCTACCTAGAACCAAGGCTGCTTTCTCCGGGAAGGCAACATGGGTGTAGCACTGGGACCGGCTCGTTGTTTCCATGGCAAAGACGACGAAACCTTCCTCCTTCATTGTCCTGACCGCGTCCAAGGTGGTGGAAAAATGGCGCGAAGGGACGTTTTCCAAAGACCGGCAGGCTGTCTTCTTCAGCTTCTCGTGGGGTGGGTGGGGGGTGAACCCGCAAGTGATCAACTCTTGAAGTAAGGCAGTCTCGGCCGTGCGGAATAGCGAGCCCACGTTGTAGGCGCTCCGGACGTTGTCGAGGATGAGGACGAGGGGGTGCATGGATCGAGGGAAGGACTGGAGGCGGGACATGGCCTCGTCGTGGTTCCTGGGCAAGGATGGGAGAAGGGGCAGGCAGGCGCCGAAAGAGAAGGGAGGGGAGAGTGAAGGGGAGGCGGGCGTGGAGACCAACCAAGAACCCCTTAATCAGGCCATTGAAAGGAATCCCCCCTTTTCCCCTCCCCCCACCTCAAGAACTCCGCCTGCTCGGCCCGGTAGGCTCGGACTAGGAAGGCGATCTGGTTGGCTGCGCGGAGTGCGGCGGCCTCCAGGGCATTGTCAACGGGGGCGTGCTGTACGTTGATCTTGGCACTTTGGCATTAGTCTGTAGGATGGCAG
>NW_005802955.1:0-420 GCF_000240725.1 Microchloropsis gaditana
TCTGACTGCACTCGAGTCCCCGCACGCTCGGCTTGGCTGTTTGGGGTGCAGGACCTTACAGGGACGACAAAAAGGAAGATTAGCACCGCCATCCTCTCACTGTCTTCTTCGGCTTTCGCCTGCCGTCCCCCCCCCTCCTTTTGTCTAGGAACGGTCGGCCTTGGAGAAGATCCAGTGGCGGTACGTCATCATCGACGAAGCGCACCGGATCAAAAACGAGAAGTCGGCTCTGTCCCGCATGGTATGTTCCCCCTCTTTCCCTCCCTCTTTCCCTGCTTCCATCCCTTCCTCCTTCCCTCCCTTCCGCGCAAGTTTCATACCCAATGTTTTCATCGAACAGGTTCGCATGTTCAGGAGCACATTTCGCCTCCTCATTACGGGGACCCCGCTCCAGGTACATCCTCCTCCCTCCCTTCCCCC
>NW_005802955.1:430-904 GCF_000240725.1 Microchloropsis gaditana
CCCCGCCTCCTCGCGCAGCCCAAGGCGATCGTCAGCGGGATCATGCGTCCCTACCAATTGGAAGGGCTCAATTGGATGATCAAACTCCACGACAATGGCATCAACGGGATCCTCGCTGACGAGATGGTGCCTATGTCTTCCTTGCCCTTATCCTCCTTCCCTCCCTCTCCCCCTCTCTCCCATCCTCCTTCCTTCTCTCCCTGAGGACCGCGTGTAGAGAGGAAACCCTCTAAAGCCTCCTCGTACTTCCCTTTTCTGTCCGACAGGGACTGGGCAAGACCCTACAGACCATATCGCTTCTCGGTAGGTCTCCCTCCCTCCCTCCCTCCCTCCCTCCCAGTCCCTCGTCTTCGTCTAAATGTTCGCCCCTCTCGGAAGGCGGACTGCTTCCCCCCATCCGTTCTTCCCCCCTTGCCTTCTTCTTTCGGCGGCATGCATATCAAGGTAGTAGAACGTGATAATAGCACTCCCCCC
>NW_005802955.1:914-8936 GCF_000240725.1 Microchloropsis gaditana
CAGTGGGAGCGGGGAGAGGGACCGGTGGGATTTAAAACGGCGTTCCCCCACCTTCGGTAAAGAGTTAATGCGGTGCGGTCGTGAATAGCACCGTGACTTGCAAAGAAGAGGTCGAAATGAAGTCGAGACGGGGATGTCAGGTGCCTGACGGACTGACTCGCTAAAAAGGACTCGGACGCTAGCAAGGAGAAGGGGAGGAAGATCATCCAGGGAATAGGTCGATAATAAGATAAGGGCAGCGAAATGGCACAAGAAAGGGACGGGGGGAAGTAAAGAGAAAAGAAGGGAGGGGCCTGTCGATTTGCAAAAAGGCAAGCACACGGATATGGTGGAATGGAGGGGCGAACGTGTCCCTCAGGGTCCTTACGTAGTAAAGGAGACAACCACAGAATGAAGTCATGCGAACGGTCGAATGAGGGAGCCATGACTTACACAGGTAGCTTCGCGTGTGCATTGAATTTTGCACAGGAGCCGCGTCAAGATGTAAAGGGAAGTCAGGAAGTTGAAAGATGTTGCTGAGTGCTTACACACCCGCCTATGTGTATTAAGATGATGTCAGCCGTGCGTGGTCGGCTTCGGTACGGTAAATGGGTTGGAAAATAGGAATGATCCATTAATTGATGTGGCATTTGAATAAAATCTGCAGCAAGAAAAGAAAACAAAAACTGTTTCGTAGGAGAGGAGTGATCGTTGTGACCTGCTCCTGAACGATACGGTGCGCTCATGGTCGCTCACTAAACGGGTAAGACATGAATTTCTAGCGTTCGCTCTCTGGCCTCCTTTTCAGCATCATTGCCTCTCTCTCTAAGCCAAACCCATCTTTGATGCCCAGAGCTCACGAATGTCGTCAAAGGGTTCCGCCTTGCTCCACCCCTTAGAGAGGTCTTATCGTCCCACGACACATAAACGTAAGCCCTCATCCATCCTTCCTCCGTGATTTTTTCCAGTAATCCCCGTGATCGTCAGCGTCATGTAAGTCTCAAAATTGGGAGCCAGCAGTTTGTTGGCTGGTGACCCTTGGCAGCTAGCGTGTGGTGTGGTGGCAAATGATGCTACTGCCCTCCGTGCTAATTTTGAAAGCCGTCTCGTAGATCCTTCAAACACATAACCCAACCCTATCCTCGACACACGTCAATGCCCGTGCATGGCAAGTGTCTTCCTTCGTGCGAGCCCCGAGGGGCGGCCAGCCCGTCACAACTACTTGCGCGCCAGGTCGATGGGCACCTCCTCCTCTCCTGTCAACGGCACGGGCGAGGCCGTTTTCCCCTTCTTGTTCTTACGCGTTTCCACCTTGGAGCGGGCCTTGGCCAAAGTAGAACGGCTCCATCGCTCGACGAATTTGACAGCCTTTCCGGTTTTTTCCGCCCCAGAGGCCACATACGGGTATTCGAGCGCCTTCTCGCTCACGCTTTCAGCTGTATCTTTGATCTTCGCGGTCACGTGGTACTTCGCGTCAAGGGCTTGCGTACGGGCACCCAAATGCTCCGCGGTGGCGAGCACCCTTTTGCTCACCCCCATGCTCTCGTCCAAGTCCATGAGACGCTTCGTCACCCCTACACGGCTGTCGATGGCTTTGAGTGTCTCCAGACCGCGTTGCGTCAACAAATACGACTCGGCTAACACCGCAGAAGTGGTATCTGAAGCTACCTTGGCCACATAGGGCAATTCCATGGTGGGGTCTGCATCCTCCTCGGGGGCAATGGTTGCTTCGACTGTGGAGGTTGTCTCCTCTTGTTTGTCGGCGTTAGACACGACATCGGGGGCTGTCTCACCCACCGGCGCCGTCTCCACGGGAATCGCAGGCGCGCTCTTTTTTTGGCCCTTTTTGGTGTTGGTCGGCGCGGGGTTGGTGGTGGAATCGACGATGGCCATGTTGCTGTTCGTGGTGCAAATGGAACGGAGAACACGGTTTTCAGAACAACCAACACAGGCTTGCCATCAAGTCCGACTGCATTTTAAAACCGGGAAGGACGACGATGGCAAACACCACCATCGTAAGCACGACATAATAAAATCTCACAAATACACAGAGTACAGGTCGTGCCGTGTCCCGACCCCGAAAGGCCCAGTCCCGCAGGTGAGGGACAAAGTGCCTGCGGGGAAAGCCGGGAATGGTGACGTCGAAGGCTTTTGGTGAGCAGGCGCGAGGAACGTCACGAAAACGCAGGGGGCGGGTCACCGGCCGGCCCATGTTGGTCGCTGGGAGCGGTTTGTGTTGATTAATTTTGTGTGAATTCGCTTGCGTTTGTGGGCCGTGATGTGCATGTACATGATTTTTGGTGTGATTTTTGGGGGTTGAGTTAGTTGTTTGCTTGTTTAAGTCTTGTTGACTGGATCTTTGTAAACATTTTTCCTTCCTTTACGGACGATATGAGTGCTCGTATGCTTTGGCACTTCCTTCATCAACACATGCGTTTAGGAGTTTGTTAGCATATATATTCCTTTTATTTTGGCCTGTCCCCACATCTACCTGTCACCGTGTTCACTCAACGAGCACCACTCGTCTAAGGTATGATCCTTCATGACCTCCTGCTTGAGATCTCGCCCGCCAAGATATATATTGTTACAGTCCGGTCGTCCGGTATCGCATTTATGGATAACTCTGCGCGCGACATTGATGGAAGGAGTTGATGATTGTGGAAATGTATTAATGGCAGTGTGGTGGGAGTACGAACGACACCGAGCAACTCTTCCCCCAGGTGGTCGGGGACACACGGTTTTCCTTCAAGATAAGAACACCGTAGCGAAATAAGAAAGAATACTTTGGATTGAGCACTGGGATCGTCGTAAATACTTCTTAAACAAGACAATAAGCAGCAGAAGCTGCCACACCAGAAGTACCGATCGCCCGGTGAGTGATACAAACGTAATTCCCTCAAGCCTTTACCATTGGCACCTGCTTAATTCTCTTCCATCGCTGCACCAGAAGACATGCCCGACAGCCATCACACTGAAAACTTCAGGTGATAAGCTCCTGGTGAATGATATTCTGTGGTCAACGATGTATTTGAGAGTGCTATTAACTTCATTTCTCGGGAACGATGATGGCGAAAGATGGTTTCAATATACATCATGTACATGTTAGTCCTTCAGTCCTTATAGCTGCATTTGTGTTTTCTTAATTTTCAACAGAATTGGACTTCTCCTCCTCTTCTAATTGCAGCAAAGGTTCTCTCAAGAAAGTGTTGGCACGACCAGTGTCTTCGACTGTACTTTCTTTTTCTTGTGAGTTCATACGTCGGAGCTGGCGCTGCCCTCCCCATGCAGCCAGAATAGTGAGGCAGACTGCCAAGGCGCAAGCCAGCCCCAACATCATATCCCCGAAATTTTCCTTCGCTTGACTTGCGGTCCCTTCTACTCCATGTAGGAAGTTATCATCCGACTGAAGTGTCCCATTCATGAACGCGACCCCGCCGGTGGGCAGGAAATTGTAGTATTCCAAGCACCCTAAACCGCACTTTGTCGTCCAACCAGTTGCCTCGGATTCACCTCGCATCACGCGAGCAAAACCTTTCTCTCCCCAAGTCACTCCCCAGCTATTTTTGATGATCCAGTAGTCTAAGCCAGTTTTCTCGTCGGTTCCGTACCCGACGATGGCCACTGCATGGTTAAGAGCATCCTCACACACACCATCAACGGCCCTCGTGCCAAGTCTCACGTTCACGCAAGAGTCCGAAAGCACCCCTCCCGCGTATTGCAAAAACACGTCACAGGAGGCATCGATTGCTACTACCACAGGGCTCCTAGCCACAGCTTGCATAAGAACTCTTTCATCACAGGGTTGCACGTACAAGTAACTTCGGATCTGAGATGCAGGCGGCGCCTGCTTTGCTGCGCACTCACCCACATTTCCGGCACCTGCGTCAAAAGGATAGTCAGCCGCTAGTACTAAAGGCTCAGTCATGACGTACTGCAAAGCCTGCTGAGGGTCACCACCTTCGCACCCATGATTGACTCTATCACAGTCCAAAATTTGCTCGTCGCTCAACTCATTAAGAAAGCCTCGATCGGCTGCTACCACACCCTCCACCGCCGCCACCACCCCCAAACTGTAACATCCACCGCAGTAATATTGATTGCGTATGCGTGTCACACCATGCACACGCTTGGGGTTCCGCTTCTCATCCCTCCAGTCAATTTCAGGCGGGGGTGGCGGGTCGGATCGGCCGTCAAAAATTCGAGGATGATTGCTTCCAAACTCCTCCACAAACCTCCGTCGCCATCCCGCTACTAAGTTAAATCCAAGCATGTGATTTCCATGACGATCCCGTCGATGCAAGCGTTTGGCGTGTTCTTTGGGACTCCAATCGCTCATCTCGTTGAGTCCCAGCGAATAGTGGGGATGAGCATGACGACGCACCCTTTCGTAAGCCTGCAACCAATTTTGAAAGCGCTGCTCTCTTTCACCTGCAGAGGAATAAACCTTGTCATGATGCGACATCCATCCTTCAAATTCCCTTACAGCTAAGGCTTCAATACTAGGTTCCGCCACGACCTGAAATACGAAAAGAAGGGCCGACAGAGAGGCCAACACAGGACTCCAATGCGAGCAACTTCCAGAAAATAAAACCATGGAATAACCTTAAAGTAAATCTGATGTGGACATAGAAAATATGAGAAGTTATGTCATACACTCGACTATATGTATCGAGCGTCGTAGCACTCAGAGAGCCGTTACCAAGAATTCAAATTTAAATTGTGAACCGTCAGGCGAAGAGGCAAGGAGGTAGTTTGTTACATCTTTCAAGCAGGCGAACGCCTAGACAAGATACCAAATAAAATATGATATATGAGTATACGAAAAAAAAGTAACATGTGAGCTTATCTTCGTCGTATTCATTCCTATTCTTTCTTGCAGGAACTTCCGAGATACTGTAGAAGCTCCCTGTACATGTCTCCTGTAAGATCCTCCACAACCATCCTTGAAACACATCTCGCCAAGATCAAATTTCGCGCACTCTTATCCAACGGCTCCTTATCCGCATTAATCGGTGTTTGCTTCAATGGCCTTCGCGTAATATGCTCCGTCTCCGGCATGCATATCAAGGTAGTAGAACGTGATAATAGCACTCCCCCCGCTCTTCTACGAGATCGCGGGCCCGTTCAACGCCTCCCACTGCCCCTTCCTGATCTGCTACCACCGACCCAAGCTCATCGCCGAGCGCTACGGATTCGACGTCAGCCTGCTCACGCAGATCAAGACGTCAATGCACGGTTCCAGAGAGGGCCACAGGGCCTACTTCTACAAGCGCGCCAACCCCCTCCCCGCACCGCCCGCCCGGAGGCTTGTGGACCCGCTCTTCAAGCCGGGCTTGAACTTGATCGGCCAGAGCTCAATCAAGAGCTTGCTGGAGCAGATCAATAACGATAGGCCCAGGCAGCCGCAGCGGTGGACGCGGAGGCAGATGCAGGCATCCCGGGCAGCACCAGGCATGGTCGCGGCAGCAAACCGCATTAACCACAGAATCTTCATCCTAAACGGCGACGTGACGGAAACCCGAACGCTGGACCCCTTCACGCACGTCTCTATCTTCGACATCGGCTTCCCGCCAACGGTCGTGCGCGAGATCGCTGGACGATTTAACACCTCGCTCTGCGGATACCTCATCTGTTACCACCGGCCCACGCTCTTCTGAGGGTGCTACGGCTTCAAGGTCAAGCTGCTCACGCAGATGCAGATCTCGATGCGCGGCTCGAGCGAGGTCCATAGCGCTTATTTCTACAAGCGGGACAACCCCCTCACCGTACCGCCCGCGCGAAGGCCCATGGACCCGCTCTTTAAGCCGGGCTTGGACGTGATCGCCCAGAGCTCAATCAAGAGCTTGCTGGCGCAGATCAACAGCGACAAGAGGCCCTCCTTCGCTAGCCTCCGCCCCGCCACACGCCAGCGTCTACATGTTCGACGTCGGCCTCCCGTCCGCACTCTTGCACGAAATCGCGGACCGGTTCAACGCCTCCCACAGCGCCTTTTTGGTATGTTACCATGGGGAGTCGCTGATGGTCAATTGTCACGATTTCGACGTGAGCAGAATTGTGCTCGTCTCTGGCATTACAATCCAGAAGGAAAAAAAGGAATGGTCACAACCCTGTGGCTTATGCATATTGTACGTCCTACGTCACGTCGATCCAAGATGAGCCCGTGTCCACATGGCAGCCGGCAGACCTCAGACCCTTGACGAGACAAAAAAGGATCGTCTCCAGTTTGCCAACCTTGCAAGCTCTATCGTGGGCCAAATAAATGCAACGCACTACGTGAGAACAATACTCGACACTGGTGGTGCATAGAGTGGCTTCGTAAATTTAGCTCTCTACAATTTTATAAGAGGGACGGGACAGCTAAAGGTCAATCTCGCAGTCAATATCAAGGTACAGAAAAGACTATCGCATCGTGGTTGGCATATCATGAAATATGATTCTTTCTTCATGTTCCAGCCACGGCTAGTGCAACTAGAAAAAATGATGACTGAGGTCGAGACATTTATCTAATCAGCACAGTTTGAAACCTAGGGCAGAAAGCTATCATATGAGTGAAACCAAAACTGATGCAGCATGCTTTAAAGTGCGTATACTTGCTTTCTTCTAGGGTAGTCACGAGTTTTTTCCCCCTTAGCGGACTATATTTTCTTGCACCGGACGAGAGCACTTCATATAGAGAGGAGGTTGACTACTTACATCATGCATGATGCAGTACTTGCCATCCAAGCGTGTGCTCCGCTACTGAGCGTTCGCATCTGAAAGTCACGTCTCAGACGCGTTGTCTACGATCATGGAAAGTACGCAGAGGCACTAGTTATGCTGAATATCAAACGGTTCAAGCAGATTGTGTTTTTGCCCGGTTAGAATTGGTCATCGCGGCAGAGGACAAAGGCCGCAAGTTTGTGTCTCCTCCTCCTCTCGCGGTATTCGGACTCCGAAACTTTTTCCTCGCAGCACTGTGAGACGAGGTTCCGTTCCTCTCCGGTTTGAAAATGTAAATGTAGCAGCAGTGCGAAATGCTGGAGTCAAAATCATGCGAGAGTGACGACTTTTGAGGACTTCTCGCATTTTTCTCCTTGTGAGCGCAGGTAATCCCTTTGCAAGCTCTCACCTCCCCTCCCTCCCTCATCTCTTTTACTCTCTCCAGTCCAGGATAAAGGTTAGCCATGGATGACACTGGCAACACAACCTCACACAGTCACACGCCTTCTGATCCACCGGCTTCTCCATCTGGTTCAGAAACAGCGCTGTCGTTGCCCTCGCAAAAGCCGAAGCTAGTGGTGCTACATCCTCCTACTTCGTCTGAACCCAGTACTGCGGCAGCAGACACATTGCAGGGCGGTCCCATGCCCTTACTGAAGGTGGCCAAGACAGCGACCAACGACGTAACCAACGCAGCCGGGGAGGGAGGGAAGAAAGGAGAAGAAATACCTAAACTGAAAATCGCGTCGCTCGCCCGCCCCCTTGCCGGATCCTCTGTCAAGCCTTCCACGTCGACATCATCCATTCCCATCAAACTGACGGTGGTGGCACCGCCCCCCGCTGGAACATCCCATCCCGTGTCCTCAGTTGGGGCGGAGACTGCGGCTCGTAATGACGCGTCGGGAAACCCCCCAGGAGGTCGTGAGGGCGGTCGGGGTCAAAGCGCAGCCATTTATCCACTGGCCTCGGAGGCGAGCATGCCACCGCCGGGGAGACCTGCAAAAGAAGAAATGCGAGAGAACGTGAAGGCGGAGGAAGTGGAGGAGGAGGATGATCCGGACGTGATGGATGCGGAAGAGGGAGAAGGTTTGGAGGACGCAGAAATGGCGCAGGCGGTGGCAGGGGAGGAGCCCGTGCTGCTGCAGGAGGAGGGGGCGGTAGAGGCGTATGCCGAGGCGCGCTCGGAGCAACAGAAACAGCTGGAGGAATTGAAACTCAAGGTGAGGAGAGGGGGAAGAGGGGAGGGAGGGAGGGAGGGAGAGAGAGCAGTTGAGGAGGTTTGTAGGGCCGATTCCTGGTCCTGCTCCATATATGCCAGGCGCGGATCTAGGCATATGTCAAGCT
>NW_005802954.1:0-8905 GCF_000240725.1 Microchloropsis gaditana
GCACGGGTAGCACCCAACAATCCCCTCACATGGGCAATTGTGCAGGCTCCCAGTGCTGCAAGATCGTACCCTCCCTCCAATACTCGACACCACCTTCGCACCCCTCCCTCCCCCCCTCCCTCCCCCCCTTCCTCCCTCCCACCCGCCGGACTTCCCGGCTGAACCATTCGAAATCCTCAGGGCGCAACTCCATCTCCCCCAACGGATCTTCCGCCACCGCATCGAATCCCATCGACAAAATGATCAATTCCGGCTGAAACTTTCTTAACTTGGGGAAAATTTCCTCCGCCCACGCCTGCCGGAACTTCTCGCTGCTTCCTTCCCCCTCCCGGAAGGGCACATTCACCAGGCGATCCTCCCTCCCTTTCGCGTCTTTTCTCGAGCCCGTGCCAGGGTAAAACCCGTAGCCCACGTGCGTAGAGGCGTAGAAGAGGTCAGGATCGTCACGAAAGCCGTCCTGGGTGCCGTTTCCATGGTGGACGTCTACCAGGAGGGAGGCAAGGAGAGGGGAAGGAGGGGGGAAAGGAGGAACGACGGGAGGAATTGAGCGCCCACGAGACTTGAAGCTTATTCCCTCGGGACGTGAATCCAGATCCTAAAGCCCGATCGTCATTTTGGTCCCTCCCCCTCCCTCCCTCCCTCCCTCCCCTCCCCTCCCTCCCTCCCTCCCTCCCTCCCTCTCCACCTGGGTCCAAAACCGCCACCCGCCGGACCCCGTATCGAGCACGCGCGTGCATGGCAGCCACCCCGGCGTGGTTGACAAAACAAAAGCCCATGGACTGGGAGGGCGTGGCATGGTGACCAGGGGGGCGGACCAAGCACCAGACGCTCTCCGCCCGTCCCTCCATCACTTCCTCCACACCCCGACACGCGGCCCCGGCGGCGCGAAGCGTGGCTTCCTCCGTCCCGGGGCAAACGGTCGTGTCCCCGTCGATATCAATCAGGGAGGCAGGAGGGTAGGACGGGAATAGGTGCGGCGAAGAGGAAGGGTCGAGATGAGAAGGCTCTTGGACCTGGGAGGTGGCGGCCAAGGTCTGGGACTCAGCGAAGAGGGAGGCGAGGTGGGCGAGGTGTTGGGTCGTGTGGAAGCGGGCGAGTTGCTCGTGTGTGGCGCGGGGGCAGTCCGCATCAGAGAGGAGAAACGCAGAGGGGGGGAGGGAGGGGGGGGAATGAGGGGGGGGGAGGGAAGGGAGGCGGGAGGGCGGATGGAGGGCGTGGAGGATGGCCGTGAGTCGTGCCGGTCGCTCGAAGTGTCCGGGTATATTGTGCTTCAAGCACGCCGGGGGAGAAATGACGAGGAGAGGATAGGGTGGGAGGGGCTCAGGAGGAGGAAGGCGGAAAGAGGGGCGTGCCTGAGGACAAGGGGGAACTCCCTTGCAAAGCCGCGGAAGGGGCTTGCCCTAATGGTGTGATAGCCAGTGTCAAGAATGAGTGATCGTCGTATGCATATGCCGCATTACTCTAGACCCTTGAGCGTCGCTCCCAAGTACCGAAGGAGTCAAGTTCAAGTCACCCAGATGCTGCCTGGGGTATGCAACCACGACGATCTTTCCTTCTTTGATGGATGTGCCTGCTTGTCAACAACTTTCATCCATGCATTTTCTGGTATACAACAAATAATGCAAAGGACAATGGTTTGCTTTGATGTAACCTCCTTACCAGCCATTCCTCAATGACAGCATTGACCCCTCCTACTGTCGCCGCTCCTACAGTCTCCGCAAATCTTTCCTTTGAAAGCACTTCCATCCTCAGCTTCACTGTGTTTGTCGTTGCAGATATTATTTTGTGAGGGCATATTTACCATTACTCACTCAGAAAGTTAATATTTGCTGGTTGAAGACCTTTTACGCTTCGTCGTGCCACAGTGAAACAGGAATCACCATCACTTGAATGGGTAGCTCGAAGTTCGGGACTCTCACGTCATAAGTTACTGCGCATTCGTTGTCTTAAGTCAACTCGTCCCTCTCCTTGAGTGCACTAGTTTGGAACTCTCGCATAACAGCTTCTGATCCCTGGAGACAAGTTGAGGTCGGCTCGATGACCTTATTTTACGATATTTACACAGCGCAAGACCTGAAGTCCATCTCCTCCAAGAGCTGTCTAACAAAAATGAGCATCGCTTTTTCGGTCACTGGTGGGCAACTGCCTTCATCTGCCGATATTTCGGTACTTACGTGTGCCTAGACCACACGAGTAATCTTGGAGAAATGAGCGACCGAGACACCAGCAGGCACCTCACATGCAAACCGCATCGAGTCTTCCATGTATTCGTGTCCATATTTTCGATGCGTGTTACGCCGCGTGTCTTTGAGCCGTATAGCGCATGCGGCAAAAGTCGCGGGATAAATGCGCTTTAGGATTTCGTCGGTCAATCACGGTTCTACGGAGACACGAGCACAGAGATTCACCATGCCTTAGGAGTGTCAACAGACCCTTGAAAACCAACAGAACGCTGCAGGGACTTTTCGAACGTGGTGGTGTACGAAAATTCTTTGATATTGCCGCAGTAAAACTACTGTAGAAATGCCAAAATAAATACGTAAGTAGGCTTAATTCTGTGGGACCTTCTGATGGTTGCCAACGATATCGCTCGGACGGCACAGTCGCCAGCCTGCCCAAACACTTGCCCTTCTATTAAGTTTTTCGGGGTGGAAGACCATATAAAATGAAAAATGGTCCATTCATGACTTTCACTTCGAGTGGAAAAACTTTTTTGTGTTGTGAAAGAGTGTCACCACACAGCCATGAATCGGTCGCAGCCGGGTTTCCCCTCTTTTTCTTAGCAGTCACAGACGGTGACGACCGTTTCTAAGTACCACCAGCTTTTTTAATTGAAACGCGCTTTAAGTTTGAGAAAGCTTCAGGTATATTATGGAAATATAAAATTATATGTACCTTGACTGAGTATAGCTGAAATGTATGGCTGCCATTTCGTAAAACACGTTTTGCACGCCCAAAAAAACTAAGAGAAGGTCCGTCTGGTCGGCGGCCCCCTTGCCCCATGACAAGTTTTTAAAACGCATAAAAGAACAACGCGGCCTCAGCGACTTGAAACTTCTGTTCTGATGAAATATGATACATGTGTTGACTTGTGCGGTCGTTGCCGCTATGTATGTAGCCGTGGGACGGCCTCCGACGGCCTCAGCACCAGATGTAATGACCGATGGGAACGGGGGCGACATGCAACTTGGTACGGAGAAATTACACAGCGATTCTTGAATCGAAAGGACTGATAAATGGCTGCTGTGACACCTTGAACAATCACATATGGACAACAGGGCGGAACCGCGCTCGAAGCGCGTGTATAGACACACACAAAAGGATGTCTGGAGCATACAAGCCTGCACCCGCCGCCGGGTTCTGAGTGGCCTTCATAACAGTGGTATGGCCGGAGAAGGCGGGATTGATGGACTTGACGAACAAATCAAATCCAAAGAAGTGCACGCAGTCTCCATGCGTCATTCCGCATCAGTCCACCCCACTTGCGGCGGCGGAGTCCAGGGGTCGTACTGCATGACGTTGATCGAGCATTTCGTCCGAGGCCATGTCGTGCTTGCCCGTGCACGAAGTCTCTTGTAAGTCGACTCGGTCATTTTTGCCCATGGCGTAGTCCCTAAGGCCTAGGCGGAGAGCAAACGAAGACCCTGAATGTGGATGGGAGGGGTGGGCTCGGCCAACAAGGAGCTTGGACGGGGGGCCATGAATCTCAGGGAGGCAGGGTCTCGCAGGGCACGAGACGACTTCACCGCCCCTCCCCATACCTCGTTACGCCTTTCCTCAAAGTTCACATCGATCACTCTTTCCTATTTCTCCTCCTCGCTCGCTTCGGGCCCTTTTTCTTTTTCCCGCAGGCACGCTTGGCACCTCCTGAACAGCCAACACCCCGGGCAGGACTTTACCAACGGCCACCTCCATGTGTTTTCCTTCATCATAGGGATCAGTCCCTCCGAGCTCCCCCGCTCTCCCTTGAGTATCTGGCCCGGTCCTCTCTCTCCTCTCCGCTTGCGGCTTCCTGGAAAACCGGAGGGCCTCGACCCGGAAGCTGGACGGCTAGAGGTGGACGACGAGCCTGCCTTCCCCCCCTCCACGCTCACGGACCGAGAAAAATCGGAAGGTTCCTTTCAAGACGATGGAGAGGGACACCGGGCGTGGGACGGGGGAGACTTTTGGTGGGACGGGGGCCGGGAGGGAGGGGCTTCGGCCGGGGGGGGGAGGACAGACGTGAGGATAGGCGACCTCCAAGAGGTCTTCGGGCGCGCAATCTATAAGAACCAGGAGGATGTAGTCCCTAGCCATGATACAGGGCAGTCGGGATGGGGAGGACTGGGCGATATGGAGGAAGGAGGGCAGCAAGGGACAGAAGACGGAAGCCGGAGAAGAGGAGGAGGAGGAGGAGGAGGAGGGGGAGGAGGAGGAGGAGAAGAGGACGCGGTCGAGGGCCGGAAGGAGGAAAGGAATCCTGATCATAGCGCTCTGACTCCCCATGCTCTGAAGGAGCCATGCCCCAAACAGGACGGTCGTTCCTGCAAACCCTCTTCCCTTTCCCCAAACCTGCGTCGAAAACGCTGCCGTCTGTCCCCTTTGGCCACTCCCCTCGCGACTTCGCCCTCGCGCCACCTCACCCCTGGCATCCCCGCCCCCATGCTCGACTTGAGGGCCTCCACGGGCGGAGCCATGGCGTACCTGGAACCTTCCCCCCCCTCGCTACTCCCACAGCCACACATGCAATCTAAGTCTCCGCCCCCGTGCAGGGCAGTCCCGCCACCGTCACGCCACGCACAGGGGGGAACGGCCGGTCGTGCCGGGCGAGGACAGGAGGAAGAAAGTCGGGGACCAAGAGAAAGGAAGGAGGGGCAAGAGGAAGAGGAAGGCGAAAGGAAGGTGGAGGGGTTTGGGGAGGCGGGGGGTCCTGCGGGGGGGCGAGGAGGCAGGGAGCCCCAAGAGGTGGAGACGGAGATTTATGCGGGAGGAAGGGAAGGGAAAGGAAGGTGGGCGCAGAACAATCGGTTGCCTTCCCCGGAAGCCAACGCCGTGATGGCGCGTTGTGGAATCTTTTGGTCCCTCCCGACGGAGGAAGAGGGTGGGAGGGAAGGGGCTTGCCTGGAGGTCGTGTGCGACAAGTCGTTTGCGGCGATTTTTTTGACGGAGGAGGAGCTGCGGATCGATATGGCTGAGAAGGGATGGGGCGTGGATGTACTCTGGGAGAGGTAGGGAGGGAGGGAGGGAGGGAGGGAGGGAGAAAAAACGGAGGGAGAGTATATTTGGTTGAAAGCTTGCCTGTGCCAATCGCAGGGGGGGAATCGTGGCAGTAGTGCTATGCCCAAACCCTCGGTTCCCTGACTCCCCGGATTTGACCTGTCCGCCCACATCTCTTTTTCCCACCCCTCAAACCTCCCTTCCCTCCTGCCGGACACTAACGCGTTTTTCTTCCTTTCCTTCGCGCACTTTGCTTCCCTACTCCAGCATCATCGCACCCGAATCCCTCCCCACTTATTATGAGGGCTTGATCGAATCCGGATTCTGTGTACCTCCTGGACAGGTGGGCTGTTCGAGGAAGGTTCTTAAGGTAGGTGTCGGTGCTGGGTCTATGATGAGGAAGCAGGGGACCGAAGCAAAGGAGGGGTCGAGGGAGGAGGGGAAGAGGCGGGGCCCGACAAGCGGGGAAAGCGCTGTGTCTCCAAGAGGAGGGATGCGTTCGCAGGTGATGTCGAGCCGGTTGGTCTCCTCACCTTCCAACCCAATCTTTCCTTCAGATGCTGGGCAAGGCCGACTTCGATGTGAGGAGTCTGGAAGATAACCGAGCGACTGGCAATGCGGACGGAGCGCAACCGGCCAGGAAACGTCTCCGCCGCGTCCTCCTCCCTGAAGAGCATGAAGCCTTCATCACTACTTACGTGTCAGAAAATGGGCGTCACTGGGCTTTCACCCTGGACGTTATCCCACTCTTGTCGGGGGAGGACGAAGACGAAGACGAGGAGACGAAACCGGACGAGCAAGATGCAGTCCTTGGCGTCCGGGACCTCCATATGCCTCCGGTGACACGCTTTTTGAATAGTAGAGGGTGTCTCGGGGACTTCGAGGGGGTAGACATGGACATGTCTTCAAACATTTCCTCCTTACCCACCTCACCCATGGTGGGCCCGGAGGATAGGGAGGATGTTGCATTCAACTGAATTATACCCTTCGAGGATTGTATATTTCAGAATTGGTCGTCGAGAAAGAATGTACTAGTCAGTCGTGTGGAAGAGGGCGGACAGAAACTCGATGGCACAAATGTGACGTCACTGTGTTGCACTTTTTCCTGACCCCGAAGTTTTGAATGAGCGCGGTCCAAAATCCGAAGAATAGAGTCATGAAATGAAAGCTAACTGAGTTCAAAAGCTTTGTATCGGAAGTAAAAAAGGAATGTACGATGGACCAGCTACTCGCTCTCAAGAATTTTTCGCGTCATATGGACACATCTGTTCTGTTTGCCTCCGTGTATGTGCCGCGGCCCGACAATTCGGCTCCTCTCTCCTTGAAGCCTTTACGGAGCAAGACGACCTTTTACACAAGAAATATCCCGGCCATGCAGATACATGCGCATCACTCCTAGCCAATAAGGTCACAATTATTCGTTGCTTTTTTTCTCAAGGCACAGAAATTGCTGGAAGAGCCGGTTCTCCCACACGGAGACAAGTCTTTTTGGCCTCTTCCCGAAGGAGAAGGGATAGAACGCCTGGGGGCCACGACAAGGACTGTAATTGCTAGCCTTGTAGCCTTTCATAGCAAGATTAAATGCTGTAATTTTGGTCATCAAGGATGGCATGTCACTTTCATGTGAATAGGCGGCATGAATTTTGGTGGTATTCCTGACTTGCAAGCTCCTTGTGTTTCGTGCGATTTTCGCGCGCTTTTTCGCAAAGTCTAGGTCCTGACCCGCCCAAGATCAAGGAGAATTGCACGATCTTCGGTCCAGGGCATAAAAAATGTAAAAGTGGGGTTCTAATCAACTCAATCTTAAATATATTCGAAGGATGGAAAGCTCGGCCAAGAAGCGCAGATGTTGCACGATACCCGCCTTGGCACGGGTTGGAAACCCTCCACAACCTCCCCTCACCGCTCCAACAAAAGCTGCAAACACCTCTGCGCCGGCGCCATTCATGTTCAGCTTCTATAGAGAATCCGAGACCGGCCATCAAGATAGCAAGGCTGCTCTCTTTCATACATCAGGCAGCGCGACTACAAATACCGCCGGCCCTTCGTCTATTTTTGCCTCCCGGCTTGTACAGGAACGCAAAGCGAGTCGTATCTCCACGCGACATGCCCTGTTGCGTCGCACGGCCAAGCAAGATCCACATACTGCTACGGATCCTCTGGCACTGCAATCGGAGGAACGGGTACGAGTATTGTGGGAGGCAAGTAGCAATTCTAGCAACATCAAAGTCCGTCGCTTGAACGGAGAGGTTGTGCGGGTGACATCAACCGACCTCAGCCCCCTCGCACGCGCCCCAGACGCTCACTTTTCGAGGCCAACAGAGAACAGCGAAGAGGAAAATAGATTGGTGTGTCATATTGATCTTCTTTTCGACGACGTCACGCCTGGTGCGCATGGGAACAAGCTTAGCCCTACCCCCCCCCAAATTGACACAAGCCTGGCCAGCCTCATTTATCCTCTGACGCCCGAGTATTTCTTAAAGGAAATCTGGAACCAAAAGGCTCTCGTCATTCAAGCTGGAGCTGGACGGCTTAAAAAAATGTGTCGGAACTTGGATCCCATCGGCGTCTTGCCCTCATCGAATCGTCGGAAACGTCCCCGTCCTCTCTCGGCCCCTGCCTCCCGCCCTCCCTCCCTCCCTTTCTCCACCTTGCATTTGCGGGTATCGCGGCTCTTGGAGCGGGCCCATCGAATCGTTGTCTGGATGAAAACCAGGACCCGGCACAAAGGAGGTTGTGGCAAGCGGACGAGTCGCAGGGCTGAGCAAGAGACCAGCCCCCCACGGCCGCAGGACCGCCAAGAAAGGGAAATGCGGCGATGAGGAGGGAGGGCGTGGTTGGGATGACGTCATCCCAGGCCAGAGGCAGACGACCGAGCCTCGGCCTCCTTCCCGCGAGAATCGCCGGACGCAAGCCTCCTGCCCCCCCCCCGGCCTCCACGGGGGAGGGGGGGGGAAGAAGGGCTCGCGCTCCCCTCCCTCCCTCTCCCCCTCCCCCTCCCCCCGACCCTACGGACGACATTCAATACTTGGACCAGGTACCTCCCTCCGTCGCGGAGGCCTGTCACAAGGCAGGGCACTCCCTCTACTTCAACCCGCCCTGGGAGACGCAACGGCCCTACCTTCGGACGCTCTCCCGAGACCTGGGGCTTCTCCCCGGCGACGGTCTGGGAGGGAGGGAAGGAGGGAGGGAGGGAGGGAGGGGAGGGAGGGAGGGAAGGGGGAGGGGACATGGAGGTCTTTGCCGTGCGCCCCCCCCATCATACTCCCTTCCATTGGGACTCCCAGCACAATTTTACGGTCCAGATCCGGGGCCGAAAACGGTGGACCGTTCAAAATTCCAATTTGAATGAGCCGTTGAGCAACCACCATCCTTCCTCATCCAACCGTCGGTCGAGGGCGGGGGACACCGCCCTTCACATGGCCTGTGGGATGCCTGTAGAAGCTCTTCAGGCACCCAGTTTCCACGGCCCTCCCTCCTCTTCCTCCCCCGAATCCTTTGTCCTGCGGCCGGGGGCGGTGCTCTACCTTCCCACGGGCTGGTGGCATGCGGTAGAGGCTTTGACGAATGAGGAGGGAGGGGAGGAGGAAGGGGAAGAGGTGGAGGTAGAGGAGGAGGAGGAGGAGGAGGAGGAGGAGGAGTGCATTTCTGTGAACTTCAGCCTGGATCCATGCCGATGGCGGGATAGTGTTGACGGGGTGCCGTTGGT
>NW_005802953.1:0-8873 GCF_000240725.1 Microchloropsis gaditana
CTCGAGCGCCTTTCCTTATCCAATGTTGCAGATCAGTCTAGTTTGCTCTGGGTACCTCTGAAAATTGCGTACGTTTTGGGCGGCTTGGCGTTGTACGTGTTGCATCGTGAGTACATTGTGTACGTCGAACTGCGCCAACGGTATTTGCGCGCTCCCACAGCACAGAATTATTCTGTCCTCGTGCGCGATATCCCCCAACCTATGGATTGCGATGCACTGTTGTCTTACCTACGTAATCTGCTAGGCGAAGACGTAGCTGCCGTCCATTGTGTAAACCGTCATCGACGCGCGCGCTACGACCGGTTGACAAGGCGCAAAGACGCAGCATTATTGCGTCTTGCACGGGCAGAGAATGAATTGCAGGCAACCGGTGGCTTGCATCGTCCCGTCCACAGAGACTTTTGTCATGTGTTTGGTGCCCCCTTTCGCTTGCTTCCGGCGTGGGGACCTCACATCGACACGATCGGAGCCATGGAAAATGAGATAGGGCAGTGCAATCGACTGTTATCTTTAGTCAGGGACGAGCGCGAGGCGCTTGAAAGCCTTGAAAGTCAAGTACATGCCTGTATTTTGACCCTAGGCTCAGTACGTGTCGCCACTGCGTCGAAGACCATCCCTTTTCAGCCCCGTACCGAGTATTTCTCTGCCAGCGAGGCTCCTGCTCCCGCACAGCTCCTGTGGCAACACATTTGCTCTTCTCAACGGGAGCGCTATATTCGAAACGTGCTTGTATGGTCGATAGTAGCTGCGGCCATACTTGGCTACACTGTACCTGTGGCCTTTGCCTCCTCCTTGGCGAATTTGACCGCCCTCTCACGTACCCAGGCATTCACCTGGTTGAGGCCTTTGGTGGATGCCAGCCCGGCCTTGACAGCCTTCATCCAAGGCTTCTTGCCGCCGCTCATCGTGGTTTATCTACTCAGTCTTGTTCCCTCTTTTATGAAAGCTTTGAGTCGGAGCCAGCACCTTGTTTCCGACGTCGAGTGCGAGAACGCGGCCATCTACAAAGTTTTCCTCTTCGCGCTCTTTGACATATTTTTGGCATATACCATCGCGGGCTCCTTTTTGTCCAAAATTCAGCAAGTGATCGATCTCGCCGAAAATCCAGCACAAGTTTCAAACCTTTTCGCAACGACGCTGCCCGCGCAGTCCACCTTTTTCATGACGTATATCGCCCTCGCAGCTCTGAGTGGGCTACCTGGAGAGCTTTCACGTCTCGGCGCACTTGTCATGATAAGCCTAAAAAAGAGATTTTCGCGTGGAAGTCGTAGTCTCTGGGATGAGCTGAATTTGTTGACTCAACCCATGGGCCTGCACGAGCTGTATAACTTACCCCTCGTAGTTTTCCTGGCGCTTGTCACCTATTCTACCGTGGCACCTCTCGTTTCACTTTTTGCGCTTCTGTTCTTTGCACTTGCCTACCCCGTCTACGTGCATCAACTCATGTATGTGTATCAACCGACCTCCCACACCGGTGGTACGCAATGGCCAATTGTCTCTGGCTGCTGCGTTGCGGCATTACTGCTGCAGCAGGTGCTCCTTCTTGGTATCTTCAGCATTAAAAGAGGATTCGCCCAAGCTGCACTGCTTTTGCCATTGCTGGTGGTCACTGTCACGTTAGGCTTGTACCATCATTCCATGTATACACCCGTGGCGGCAGTTGCCACCCTTGAGAGCTTGGCCTCTACTGACATTGCGGAATATGGCCCCACCTCTTGGACGGCTTTAAAGCAAGCTTACTCACCGTACTCGGATAAGGGGCAGACGAACGACGTATCGAAAGCAAGGCTCTATCTGTGGACTGAGCCATACGGCGTACTGACTCAAGGTGTGTTTAGTGAAGGGCAGAGAGTGCCGGTGTCGGCTATCAACACGATCCCTGAGGAGGAGTTGTCGGGTACTGACAGTGCAGAACAAGGTCTGAAGCGGGCTCAAAACGCATCAATGGACTATGGAACTCTAGCAGGCGAGGATTCCGTTGTTGACACCAAACGAGATGTATAAAACATAGCCTTTTGTCCAGACAGGAGAGCTCTGGTGAGCGAATCTCCTTGCGTTTGTTATGCGTAAATGAAACGTCTTTGAAGACGAAGAAGTGATCAAATTGTGAAAAGACAAAGACTGTGCAGATTGTGCAGATAAGGTGGATCAATGTATACTGTAAGGGGTATCTCGAAGAACAGTGTACGAAATAATAGGGAAAATAATTAATACGCTTCCTCATTCACGAATAAAGAGAGAATGTCGTCGGATGGGATAGCTTTATTCGGCAACCTACGGAGCGAGTAAGAATGTATTTTTTGATGGCACAAAAGTACTACTACAATGCTAACTGATGTCCACCTTCTTCGGTCCCGTAAGCAGAGGACTTTGTGAAGTTATGAAGAGGGATGTGGCTTCCGTGTACAACACTGCCTCGTCCTTAGCATCTCGAATCTCTGCTCGTAGGAAAACCTTGCGTCCTTCAAACCGCTCCACTCGGGCCAAGACCTTGATCTCGGTGCCACAAATGATCGGCCTCTTGTAATTGATTGTGAGGTTGGCAGTGAAGCCATTACCTTTCTATTTGGCGTTATAAAGTGCGGGCATATATGAGTACCAACGCGTCACTCCGACAACCCTCCAACTGTATATCCACACATCAGTCTTAGTCACGCGGCTTAAACATTTGGTGCCTGCACCACGGTTGTTGAGCCGATATAATTGTGACTACCCTCCGAAAGATTGCATAGCATCCCGGGAGCCCCTTACATTGGCAGCGAAGAATGCCACGCCCATAGTGTTGTCGAGTAAGGCGGCTATAGAGCCTCCATGGATTATATCCGGATGCCCGCTGAGAAGCTTCCCGAGGCGAGCAAATGCTACGATAGAATCGTCACGCCTATCTTTGTACACCTCGTAGCCCTCTATCTTTTCCTTGCCTCGAAGCGTTTCATGAATAAGATGGTACTGCCCCAACCCCCAAAAAATAAGAGATGCTTACCATGTGAGCGGTACATCCCGAGCAAAAGAAAGCCGGACAAAAAACAAAGATTGGAAAAAAAAACGATCAGATCGGTGTACAAACCTGTAAAAACTCAGGATAAGCTCTATGAAGTTTTGTGTCCACTCGATCATGATAATTGGACGCAAAAGTGACCGTGTAGGGGGCAGTCACTGGGGCGCCGCCTCCTACATTGTTCACCTCCTGCGGAGACTTTACTTCATCACAGCTAGCCCCTGCTGTATGCCCAGCGATGAATGCCGCACCGACGAATGATCCTGCTACTACCGTTTTCAACAAGATCGAGAAGGATGAGTTTTGCGTCCCGCACGTTGCAGGGTTCGGCTCCTGATGGCTGAGTGCTCGGGCCGGGGCAAGGAACAATGGAAACAATGCAGGCAAACGATGTGGCTTCCGAGTACCAATAAAGGCGACACTAATAGTCGCATGCACTGATTTACAGGCGCAACATAGCATTTTCACCCTTATCCAGATCCTGTGATTGATTGAGCGTATGAAAATAATGTAATTTTAGATGATTGCCGGTGCAGCACTCGCTACGACATCGCTTTGAAGGAACAGGAAACGTCACGAACAAACTAGGGGGCGAGGGCGTGCGGCCCGACTGACGGAGACCGCGATAGCCTAACTTGATACTTATCGGGTAATAAGAAGGATGGAGCCTCGTAGAGTCGTCCTACAGATGAGCATTGAGATCGGTTCTACCGCGTATATTCGTTAGTTTAGGACGCATCCAGAGAGCGCGAATTGGCACGATCCGAGGGAAAGATCCCGGGACAGTCTCATGCATGTATCTCATAAACTCTGCAGGTGTAAGGACGAGACGTCACAAGCAACTGCATGTGAAGGTTTAAAGGAGATTCCGGGTCGTAGTCTGGGTAGATTTTCTCCCGGCTAGGTGTTCAAGAAACTATGACCACGCGAGGAGAGAGCAGTTGTCGTGGGAGCCCCACCAGTGGCACGTGTATATGCAACCTCCATGATCCTGCCGGCCCAGAGGAGCCTACCATTTGTCCTCATCAACGGACAGGGACGCAGACGTCGAGAAGACACAATGGCAAAGAGCCGAGAAGAAGAAAATGGTCCTGGACATCATGGCTAGTGCAATCATCGAATGCCCCTTCGACCTCCTCACCTCCACTTCCAACGTCTCCACCGCCTCTCTCTTCCCCGAAGACGAGGCGAAGACGGCATTCTCCATCACTGCTGCCGCCAACTTTCTTTCCTGCGTCAGAGATTTTCTCCATCAAAGCGGCTTTTCGGTCCTGGTTCCCTTCATCGACGTCGTCTTTTTCTGGATCGTCGTTGTTGGCCCAAATGCCCCTCAAAGTGGTAGCTTTCCTCGCTTTTGCTCGACGTCGGCCCTATTTTTCGCTTTTGGGCTTATTGACAATCTTGTTCGCCATAGGTCACATGTGTTCGTGGTGGTGGGAGAGAGGAAGTAAGCATGGCTTCCCCTCGGCTGGTTCCTGGTCCCACGGCCGTTACCACGATCACGTGAGCCGGCTCCGTCCCGAAGACAGCGAATATCGAGCCCTGGCTTCCCTGCATCCCTGGACAGCTGCTTCTGTAATGGAGACGTATTGTCCGGTCTTCAATGCCTCCTTGCTGCCGCCTGACATTTTCGAACGTCGAATTTATATTGCGGCAAACTTGAAGGACAACGAGGGGATCATGGCCAATATGATCGAGCAGCTTACTCTCTTAGCCTCTCTTTATCCCGATCCTGGCGCACATTTATTCGTCTCGATATATGAGAGCGGTTCCACGGATGCAACGTGCCGATGGCTTGGTCTGCTGCAGGATGAGCTAAGGGAGATGGGCGTGCCATCGGAAGTGGTTGCGGGGGGGGAGAAGCGGAGGGTGGGTGAGGAAGACAGGATTCAGTTTCTGGCACGGATGCGCAACGAGGCAATGGGACCTTTGTATCGGATGCATTTAAAAGAGGGAGAAATCGGGGCAGAAAGGGGTGGGAGTAGCAGTCAGGCGACGAAGGGCGCGGGATGGGGGAGAAGGCTGGCAGGAGAAGGAAGTCCAAGAAGAGACGCGGGCCGAATGAGAAACGGTATCGAGATCAGTATGGGCAGCAACGATATACGTGAGATGGAGGCTTATGAATCAAGCGAGGCAAGAGGATCGACGCGTCCGCCGTTGGGGTCGAAAGTTGGCGACGGGGATCATTCTGAGGCTCTGCAGGGATTGGGGCCTAGCACCCGCGCTATCAGGACACTCGTAGTGGATCAAGGGGGGCGCGAAAACCGCCATGACCGATTCGATCACGTGGTGTTCCTAAATGATGTGTATTTCTGTGCCTACGAGATTCTTCGTCTCCTTCTCTACAACGCCGACTTGGCCTGTGGCCTGGACTTCTTCTTGGAGCCATTTCCGGACCTGCACCCAGATACTGCGGCTGTGCGCAAAGAGCTGACTTTCTACGACCTATGGGTGGCGCGCGACGAGGAGGGACAGCGATTCCAGTGGGCCCAGCCTTTCGTGAAGCACGTGCGAGGGCAGTCTCGGCAGGATGCGGAGGGAGATGCCGAATACGAGGAGGCTTTCCCCGTTTTTTGCTGCTGGAATGGTCTCGCGGTCCTTGATGCCGCGCCTTTCTACCGTGGCCTGCGGTTCCGCTCGGTCCGGCCTGGAGAGGGTGTGATTTCGGAATGTAGCAACCTCTGCACCGACCTGTGGGCGAACGGGCATAGGAAGGTCGTGCTGGACCCTCAGGTCAAGCTGGCGTACGACGAGCCTACCTACGAGCAGCTGCATGCTCTCAAGCCGCCTCGGTATCCTAGTTTGTACCGAGTGGACCGAGAGATTGAAAGAGTGGTGGAGGCGCCGAGGGCTGTAGACACTTGCTTCTTGGAGACTGGCCGGCGGAAACTGGGGGCGATGGTCAGGTTCGAAGAATGTGCTGCGAGACCTTTGGAGGAGGTGTTGGCGCAGGCAGTGAGACTAGAGGAGTTATGCTACGATACTAGACACATACGTGACATAAATACAGATGCTGAGGGAGATGGGCGGCGCGAGGAGATGGACGTGGATATGGAAGACAGGCCCCGTTCTTCGCGGGAGCGTGGTGGAGCCGCAGCGGTCCGACAACCCAATACCATTCCTCGGAATCTGCTGCAGCTTGCCCCTTTTCCTGTTCGAGATGCATCATTTTTTTTATCACGAATAGCGGGCTGGCTTTCTGTCTCTTCACGGCAATTCCTCTTCAGGTAAGATTCTTGGAAGCGCTGCCTATCCACTCAAATCGCATTCTGCAAATTGAAATTACCCCCTATTGCCGTCTTCTCATTATGCTCATACATCTCTCTGCCCGTCTATCGCTCAGCAGTAAGCGCGAGCGTCGGCGCATCCAGGCACATCGACAGCGAGATAAAGACGCGGGTCTGCACGGGTGGCGGGCGGCTTGGGCGGAATGGACGCGTCTTCACGTCTCCCCTCGCTGGAGGGTGATGCTATACGATGAGCAAGAGGCTCGCGCTGTAATGCATGCACATTTCCCGCTCACAGGGCCAGTGCTTGCACGCTTGGAAGAAAGAGGAGAGTGGAGAATCTGGCGCACCCTTACGGCCCTGGCTTTACTCTATCATCACGGCGGGGTTCTAGTTCCCGCTGGGCAGAAGGAGCATTATACTGATGGTGTTTGGATAAGTCCTCGGCGATCGATGGATTGCCTGTGGGGAGTCGATGGTAAAGAGATCAGCCGCGAAGTGGTAAGCTTGGCATTTTTACCCTATAAAGCTCTTGAGGATAAGATTCCTGAAAGAAGCGAGTTAAAGAGGGCTCAAGGCCCATCACGGATGGAAAGAGATCGTCCAGATGAAACTTCCACCAGGCAAGGAGCTGGAAGTGATCTTGTCCCCCCAGAAGAGCACGCTACGTGGTTGTCCCTCGCTCCCTGGCCATCTTTATGGAACAACACAACGCCTCTCGCTCCCCTGTCGACTTTTGCTGCATTTCCTGCAGCAGTCGCTTCTGAACCTTACGCTGCTTTCGCTCCCCTTTTTCCCGGAATACTTGTGGCCCCCCGGCACGACCCAGGCGTGGAAGCTCTGATTCAAGCACTGTTTTTTTCCACACAAGCACTTGATGGCCTGCAAGGCACCACCATCAGCTCTAATCTACGTAGAGGTGATCACGAAGCAGAGATTGGACACAAGAAGCCTCGCTCAGGTGTTGTGAGGCACTCGAATGATAGAGTGCATTCTTAGAAGAAAGACATGATGATAAGGGAAGATGGATCTATAAGGTGCAATTCCAAAGATTCATTTCAGCGTGTACAGACAAAAGACAATCACATAAGACAACCATGAAAGGAAAGAGAAATACCCTCATATGCTGTAACGGTTGTTTTCGAGTAAACATCAGCTACTCTTATCATAGCTCCTTTTTCATATGAAAAACTGTTCGGGAGACGCCCAACGCGCTGACGGTGGCGTGGTTGTTGGCGTTGCTGATGACGTTTGGAGGTCAGCACACAAGGTTAGGGGTTATTGTGAGGATACAAAGCAATGTCGAAAGAAGCCCAACAAACGCCACCACAAAAGTTTCGAGCATCCGGTACTTATACAAAAGAGAACTTCAAGGAAACTCTCATGGAAAGTGAGCAAAACAAAAATAGCCATGTTGCCTGAAGTCCCGATTCCCCGGTCAGATGGACATGGAAGCGTGAGTATCTGATTCCATCCAGGTGACTAATCTCATGCACAGCCTACTTTCTAAAGGTAGCGAGCCGAGAAAAGGTCGCACGTTTCCGTCCTTTATATATCCATAGAGAAAGCCATATTTTGGGGGGCTACGTCATAAATCGGGGGCCTACACTCGTTGTCGGAAAAATATTTCTTTCATTAGCTATTTCATAGCTACACATGCGAACTGGACGTACATCAAATCTTACTGTCCCCTTTCCGCTTGAATGCCTCCGCGCTCTTAATTTCTGATCGCGCCCTTGACATTCTTCAGATTAAAGTGTTGAAGTGTTGATCGCCTCTATGGCCGCACTTAGCTTGGAGGGAGAAATGGGTTCCTTTTGGTATTGATGAAGCCAGAAATGTATATTGCATTCAATTACGAAAAGAAGGATTCAGAGATCTCGTGTAGTTTTGTGTAATCTGACACTGCAAAATCTTGCATCACATCTACTCTTTTGTTTAAAGTGCTCAAATTCTGATATGTCTGTGGCCTTATTCCTTAAATACGGCTACGCCACTGTCCATTTTTCGGGTTTGAGTATCATTCACAAATTGACAATATCCAGGGTCTCTCGTTTTGTGGGTGTTAAAGTAGTCGGATTGCCCTTAATGAAAGTTTAGCAGCGAGCTCATCAGAGGTTTAGGGACGATCCCGGGAAAGTGTTGGGTCGTTCCCAATTGAGAACCCATCGAAGAGTTCAGAGGCAACAAGACAAGAACTGTGCAGCCCTAGATCGCGATTGTTTATTAGATCTTGTAGCGCGCATGCGATAGCCAATAAAATACGCCAAAGCCTTTGGCAATAGTCCCACACTCAACCCACCGCCCCGAGTATGGTAATGACCATACGGATCGACGGTACCCACAGGGAGCAGAAAGGCACAGAGAAATACCAAATAGCTCAAACTATGACAACCCCTACTTCCCGCGAGGGAAAATGTATACTCCCCTGGGTGCATCCCGCCGCGTGGTATTGCGGCTCGGCTCGGCCGGAGCGCGACCCAACATGCGCTATTCCGCCTGTATATCGAGAAACATCCATCTCTCACTTATAGCGTGACACGATATTTTTAACATGGTTTCGAGTGAATCTCATCACAGCTCACCTGAGTGGTGATGCGAATAAACAAACAAATGCCACTGTGGATAACCCAATATCCAATTGCTTC
>NW_005802952.1:0-526 GCF_000240725.1 Microchloropsis gaditana
CCCCGCCGCTACCTTCTGGCTCGACTCCACTTCCTCTCCCTCTTAACCTTCCTACGGACACTTCTTCGTGAACGCTTCCTCCTCCCTCCCCTCCCTCCTTACCACCTCCACTCCCGCGCCGACCGTTACCACAGCCGTTTCCCCCGGGCCTGCCAACGGCTGGAGGGACGTATGTGGCGGCTGTATCGGGAGGAAGGAGGGGGAGATCCTCAGTCCCGATGGTGCCTGCGGATAGTCATGGGCATGGTTCGATTCCTGGAAAGGGTCTACCGGGTCCTAGTCATGGGCGAGAAGGAGGGCGAAGGAGGGAGGGAAGCAGGAAGGGAGGGAGGCAGCGAAGGAGGGAAGGGAGGGAGGAGGAAAAACCCGCACTGGCCGAGCGGGAATCTCCCTTCCGCTGCTTCCTGCCCGATGTTGCACGCCTGCCGCCATCTGGAAAAGCAGTTCGAGCAAATTGCCCTTCCTCCCGCCCTCCCTCCCGCCCTCCCCCTCGCCCTCCGTCACATGGCGCAAATCGAGCTGTCGC
>NW_005802952.1:562-1545 GCF_000240725.1 Microchloropsis gaditana
ACGACGCAAGGGCAGCTAGATCCGCCGCGTCGGTATACTGCGCCTTGTCTGTCTCAGCCTCGCCCCCAAACCCGGGAGCGGTGTTGTTTCCGTGCACTCCTTACCAGCCCCTTGGACAAGGAGGACGGGACGTTTCCAGCCTGTGTCTTGACCCTTCCAAGAGGAGTTCTGCCCCGACGGGGTATGTATACCTTGCTCTTGGAGGGAAGAATCCTGGATGCGGGGGGGCGGGCTTGGACGATGACGCCCGAGGGAGGAGGGGGGAAGAGGAAAATAAGCTTGATCTGTGGCGTGGGTGGAGGGTGGTGAAGGGGATGAGGATTCAAATCCTGCTACACGTGTGCGAGGAGAGAGTGTAAGAGGGGGAGAGCGAGGCTGTTATCAGTGATAGCGAATAATGACGGGAGGCCAGGATGAGTGAAATAGCTTGTACAGAAAAGGTCCCAGGAGCATCGATGGTACCATCATGTCAGCTACTGGAATCAAAGTGTTTAGGATTCCTTCTTCGTAGGAGATAAAAAACTGTACATTTAACGACGTTTTGTTTCTTTGGTGCATGCTTGCTTTCACACACATGGGGCAGGGCATCAAAAAAAGCCTGCGCCAGGAGGTTAATTATCAGGCGCTTCACTCATACATCGCGAATGCGATACGAGAGACCTCGATCGGATTGCCAACAAAAAGTGGCCATCCACTATGCTTTCTTGTCGAAATGCCGCTCTAGTTACCCCAAGCAACGTAGATATAGGGTCGTTGTGGTTGACTAGGCTCGCGGCGCTGGGTGTGGCAGGAAACGTCTCGCCAAATTCAAACACAAAAGACAGCTTTCCTAGAACCACAACCCCTTTCCTTGGTCCAAAGACATGCTCACGCTTACTTTTGCGCACATCGGACAGGCAGTGTCGGCTTGTCTGTCCTCCTTCATGTTCGAGCTTGTTGCCATCATCCCCGAGTGGTCACCGTAGGGCTCTAGCTATGTTTTC
>NW_005802952.1:3540-6002 GCF_000240725.1 Microchloropsis gaditana
AGGACGTGGGATGGGTGGGGAGGAGTTGATTGCGGACAAAGGCTTCGGCTTCCTCCCAAGTCTCGGCTAGGATCTGAAGGTGATGAGGAGGAGGGAAGGGAGCCCGTGAGGAGGTAGAAAGAGGCCATACCAGAGTGTGGCTGACGGAGGAGGCGGTAGGAAAGAGTATGTGGTCCCCACGCATCATGTTCTCGTTAAAAATTTCAAATTCTCAACGGCGCACCTGCCGGGTGTAACCGACGCCGCGGGCCTGGAGGGCCCTGTTCGTCAGGTACTTGTTCCTCCGGGTAGGATTTACCCCGTTCCCCGGCGCCCCCACGGCCGCGTGCATCCGTTCGGCCGTGGCCGCCCCGTGGTCGGACTCGGACAACACAAACGCCACGCGTTTGAAGGCAGGGAGATGGGCCGCCCATTTTTTTTCGGCTCCCGGCCACGGCGCCCGCCACTTCCGGGGGCCGTCCTGGAGGCTGGCCACCGTGTACGGGGAGAGGACGTCGATACAAACGAGGCCCATGGCCTGTGCCCGCCGTTTCAAATATCGGCCGAGGAAAGGGGAGAAAGGGTCGATGATTACGAAGGCGGTGCGCTCAGTGAGGGGGAGGGAAGACATCGGGACCGGCCTCCCTGCCCCCACCTCGTCCTCTTCCTTCCCTTCCCCCTCTCCATCCGCCTCCTCCTCCGCTATGGACCATTGAGGAACTTCCGTTCCTTCGTGTCCATTCCGCAGGGCCTCCGCGTCACTGGGAGCGTACACCGACGTGATGTCGTCGTTCTCAAGGCGGATGGCCTCTTTCAGGCTCTGGGAGAGGGTTTCTTCACTTTCTGCCTCTTCTGCAGGGTCCGTCACGGACTCTGTTGATGGAGTTGAGTCAGCATTACTACCCTCACTTGCGTCAGTGCCGAAAGAATTTGCTGAAGCTGCCTCCAATGCCCCTCCTCGGACGTTGAGGAGCAAGGGGAGGAGGCAAGGTCGTCTGAATTGTGGAGACAAAGGTCTGGTCGTGGGGATGAAACCACATCCCCCAGGGGATATTGAGGGGGAGCATATTGCTGTGGTACTTCCTGAGGTGACAGAAGCCAAAGACATGCACGGGATAGAGAGGGAGAGACAGGTAGAGGAGGTGGTGGCGAAGGCAGGGGGACTTGACCTCCCCAGCCCAGGGAGATGGCCAATCATGCAAAACCGAAACACCAGGCCCTTAATTTTCCCTTTGCTCCACCGGAAAGGTGGATGCCTCCGTTCCATTCCTCCTGGGCCTGCCTGTGTCGATAATGCGCAAAGTATATTGGGTGTGTGAACATGTTGCCCCACATCACGGGTTTGGACAAGTCCGTTTGCTGCACGGAGTTGGAGACCATCGCCCGAGCCTCGTGTCCTTCAAGACTGAGACTAAACGCCGATTTCCCCATGATTTCGACACGAATTGTGCGCATACGTACAGGTGGTGTGGAGTTTGTCTTCCTCCTGCCAGCTTGGACGCATTGTGAAGGGCCCAAATGGAGGGAGCTGGCACCTTTCCTCGCCCCTCCCTTCCAAGCGTCACCCGGGCTCTGTACGAGCGAGTAATACCCAATGATCATCCGGTGCTGCTTCCCGCTGATAATCTGGTCACGGGCGCACGAAAAGTTTCAAACGGCGGAAGAGAAAGCAGTGGACAAGGGTGGGATGACAAAGGGGAGCAAAGCCTGTTAAACCCCTTATATGTCATGAAGCACGCGGAGGCCATTGCGAGGTAGGGGGAGGCTAAACACTTCCCGGTCTGGGTGTAAGGAGAACATTGAGCCTCTCACCGAGAAGAAAAATGGGAATTTTTCCGGAAACAATTGTAAGAGAGTCCTGCAATATTTGTGACCGATGTGAAAGCGAAAGAGAGAGAATACGGGCGAGATTCTTGCTCACATGAGGAAGGACAGTACTGCCGAGGAGGATGAAGCTTATACGCGAGGAGGGCACAACTGGGGTTGAGGCATCACAAAACCTCACATCTTCATCTTAAAATCCCTCGCATCGGTTTTCAACCTCTCTCTCCCTCCATTTCCCCACATCTTTCCCCGCTTCCCTCCTTCCCTCCCCCCCTCCTTCCCTTCCTTGACCAGCGACGCTGTCGGCCGTCAGTTCGAAGCACTCGCCTCCGTCCTCCCTCACCTCCCTTCCTACTCCTTGTCGTCCCTGGCTCTCTTCACCCGCCAGCTTCTTCAACTCTTCCTCCTCGCCAAAAGCCCGACCTATCGGGCATTGCTCGTCGGGTTTTTGGAAACGGTGGATTGGCCGTTACTCACGGCCGTGGCCGCGGAAGCCCGGCGAGCGCCCTCTTCTCGGCCTTCTTCAGGCGCTTTGGGGGAGCGAGGGGTGGAGGGAGAGAGGGGAAGCGGAGGAAGAGGCACGGGGGGAGGGGAGGATCCTGTCGGACGCCGAGCTCACTTTCCTACATCGGACGCCCCCTCGATTTCCTCCCCCGCCC
>NW_005802952.1:7623-8873 GCF_000240725.1 Microchloropsis gaditana
AGGGAGGAAGAGAGGGTTAAACGGGGGAGGAAGGAGGGAACGTCAAGAGGATTATTCTAGTCTCAAGCCACTGGGCCATAATTGATCAATGCCTCCTTTCTCATGCAACGTCCCAACCTCGTCATCCTCCCTTTCTTCGCGTCGCACTTACTCGACGGGAGTCAAACGCCCGGACGGTGCCTTGATGGATAGTGGGTGTGGTGCTGCTGCTGCTGCAAGCTCGAGCAGTCACAGCCAGGCTGGAGCGCATCGTGAGGGCAAGGCGGGAAAGCATCTTGACCAGAGAGGGCAGAAGAGTGAAAGGAAAGGCTGTGGATATAACAAGGGTGTGTCACACGTCAACATGAGCGTCATAAAATGGTGGCTGTGGGCCGCGCAGTGTGCTGAGGGCGTGCGTCTATCATTTTCAAAGCAACGGCAAGGCGCCGGAGACCATCCACTGCCGACCACAGCGAGAGCTCCTCGTGCCAGTAAATGCAACCTGGATAAAACATGCACTCCTCCCTCCGTCACGACGTGACTCCGCTCGAACGTCATAAACATGTGTCATTCATGTGCATGAGAGCAAAAAAGCGCTTACCACTGCACACTGTTACGCGAGGGAGAGTGTTCCTCTTCCATACTGCCTCTATCCCTTCTCCCGTGGGGGAGGGCCGAAGGCGCAGGTAAAAAAGGGCGATGCATGTTTCTTGTTAATCCTCGCGACACATTTATTCGACGCTCTCAAGAACTGCGACGCTTAGTAATTGCTCCGTCGCCCGGGAACATCATGATGGAGGATTAATTTTACCCTTCCCCCTATTTCTCGCAACCTCAATCACACTCCAAAGGTAACACATGACAGCCGTCTCGAGTCCATGACTAGCAAACCGTCACCATCGTCCCAAAAACACTCCCAAGCCCATGTAGGCTCCCATGATCCGCAGTTTTTACAGCTTGGGCAACCTTTTTGGTATTTTGTGCTGCTTTTCGCTCGCTTCCTGCTCGTCGCGAGCCCTGGATACATCCATCCTGACGAATTCTTCCAGGGCGGACAGGAAATATGGGCCGCGCGTTATTTTCCTTCCCTTGACGTTACTCCCCAAGATGTGCCGTGGGAGTGGCGGCCAGAACATGCGCTACGCTGTGTCGTCTTCCCTTGGTTGGTAGCGGGACTGCCATACTGGATCCTGCAGACTTTGTCCGGCGAGGGGAAAGCCGGGCCCCCCCCGGCCGCCCGCCTGCTCCTCTTCATCCCGCGCATCGTGATG
>NW_005802951.1:0-8870 GCF_000240725.1 Microchloropsis gaditana
TCCTTCCTCCTCCTCCTCCTCCTCCTCCTCCTCCTCCTCCTCCTCCTCCTCCTCCTCCTCCTCCTCCTCCTCCTCCTCCTCCTCTTCATCTTCTTCTTCTTCCTCATCTTTCTCGCTTTCCTCCGCATCCTCATCTTCGATTTCCCCCTTATTCTCTCCAAAGACTTCGTCCTCCATACCACCCTCATAGTCAGAGACCTCGCTCTCGTCTGTATCGCTTTCTTCCCGTTCCACCTCTTCTTCGTCGCCTTCGGTATCTTCCTCCTCCCCTTCCCCCCTCTCCGCACCGGCCTCCTCCTCCTCCTCTTCGTCAGTACTCTCCGTCAGCCCCTCTTCTTCTCGGCGCCGTTGCTCTAGGATAGTCCTGTACTTTTCATTGGCACCACTGCACGCCAGGCCGGCCATCAAGACTGCGTACGCGTCCTGCCCTGTCCCTTTCATCCCCATTTCCTCGCCATTCTCCATTGCCACGCCGTGCTCACCACCACTTTCTTTCATACGTCGTTGTCGTTGGCTTCCTGTATCCTGATCATGAATCCATAAGTAACGCTGGCTTCGTATGCTACTCCCTTCCTGCCTGCCCATGTCCTCTTCAGAAGACAAGCGCTTCTTATGTCTATGCCGCCGAGGCCTACCAGGAGGCGGTGGGGCAAGAGCTTCCTCAGCGGCTTGCCGGGCTCTCTGGAATTTACGACCTACAGCCCGCTCCTTGGCCCGAAGCATGGCTCGGAGCTTTCCCCGTCTCATTTGATCCTGCAATGCCTGGGTCATACGGCGCTTCCGAGGGCCTGCGTCGACAAGGGTATCGTTGCCAACATCCTCACCTGGCCGTATACTTGTGTCAGCTACCGGCAGGGATGCTGCCTCTTCGGCCATATCTTGAAAGCTTGCTCCTTCATGCGTCCAGCCTTTGTCCTTCCGGCTCTTTTTGGTGCCTTTGCCCTTTTTACCCTTCTTTGCTCCTTTATTTGCACCACCGCGCATTCCCCGGCCCATCACTGAACTAGGGGATTCAAGGAAATAAATGTAAGGACGCGATTCATAGCTTGCTTGCGAGTGTGTCCGCGTGCACGGCTTGGGGGGCCTCGGGTGTTGGAGGGCAGGCAATGGTCGTGGCCCATCATTGTTGACCTCCCCACCCCACCACTCCCCAAACCCAACCTGTAGAGACACCTTACATACCCACATCGGTGGCGGCATTTCCCATTCACATGTACGTATGCTCATATTGTCCAGTCCTGGGCGCTTTATGTCGAATAGCACGCCTTCACAGGGGTTTCTTTACCGGAAAGCCACCTAGTATCTTCCTCTTGCCGTGCCGTCACCGCTTGGTCCATGGAGCCATCCTCCACAACCCAAGATCAGCAAATACAAGGCGATGGAAGCACATTTGGTGAAGGTGGAGCAACTCTTCACGCTTATTCCCGGCCACGTCGGCCAGAAAGCGAGACATTGACTTATTTGCGCTCACTTGAGCCTGTCATCGACAAAAGCATCACCGCCCTCCTCCAACAAAACTCGAACCAAAGGGGAACGATCGTGAACGACGCACAAAAACGATCTCAAGAAGTCGAGGAGGAAGAAAACGAAGCTGAAGAACGTTCGCTCCTTGTACAAAACCTCATCGATGAGCTCACGTTTAAAGTTGCAAGTCTTGCCATGGACAGACACGCTGCCCCGACCTTGGAGAAGGTAGCACGCCTCTGCACACGGAAGCAACTCGCACATCTTCTACATGGGTGTCTCGGCTACGCAGCATGCCTTGCCAGTAATCGATATTCTTCTCATGTACTGCAAACCTTCCTATCATTGACGGGGCCCATGCTGGAGGCTGAGTTGCTTGGTATCGGGGAGGAAGAGGACAGGGATGAAGGACTCGACGACAAACCGCCTTTCAGCACAGGATCAGAGATCGATGAGGCTGCACCTGGAGAAGGCATATCATTGGCTGACACAGCCACTAAGCTTGCAGAGGAGCTGCGAGCCTCGTGGTTGTCGTTGATCTTTGATTTGTGCGGGACGCACAGCATGCGTGCTTTTTTCTGCCTCCTAGCAGGGATGCCCGCGGTGGCGGAAAAACGCGGCCGGCATGCCAAGCACAAGCACGGTATTGAGACTGCTGTAGCAGTAGGTTATCAGGGCATTGGTGCAGGGCCCGGTGACGTACGAAGTAAAACTCAGGGGGAGACTGGAAACCTCCATTCCACGCCCTTAGTCATGCACCGGGTGCCCGCCCGGCTCGCTGACATACTAGGAGAGATGGTGACGGAATTGGCCAATATGGAGTTGCGGGATTTACATCAGGCTCTTTGTGATCCCTACGCCAGTCCTGCCTTGGGTCTCCTTGTGCAGGCGGTGGCTCGCAAGGAGAGCGCAGTCAGACAAGATTTCCACCTGGATACCGATGGCATCTTTTTTAAGCAATTGGTGGCGAAAGCCTTGTGTTTTAAGGACGCTGATAGGTGTGCCGAAGTTGTATATGCCATGGCCGGCGAGACTATGAGTAGTCGCTTCCTTGAAGCGGTCTTGTGGCATACGGCGCCTACTCAGGTCGCAGCTCGCATTTTCGAGGCGTGCATTCGGGGTCGGGTGATGGAATTTGCCGAGGACAGTGTAGCCAATTTTGTCCTGCAAACGTGGTTGCAGCGGACAGAGTCGCCTGAGCACTTGAAGGCGGCATTGGACGAATTGGCGCCGCGAGTCCGACGGTTGGTGGAGACACGTCGGGCTGGTGTTTTGTGGCGGCTGGCGGGGGCCTGCCTTCGTCTGAGGCATGGCCAGGAAGAGATGGTAGACGGCGTCGTCTCTGGCTTGGGAGGAGCCGGTGGGGAGACGAAGAAGGAAGAGGGGACTAACAGCTCTCGGCTTGACATGGCTGTGCTGGCGTTACAGACGGGGTTGGAACTCGATGTGGGACAAGGCCATAGGGAAGGAGGGCATGGGACGGAGCATGACAGGCGATTGCACCTCAACGTGCCTGGCGCGCGACTTTTCGAATGTCTGATGCGTTTTCCCACTAGTTCGGGGAAACACAGGGGCAGTGGGTGGATAATATGCCGGGCAGTACTTGAGCTGCCACCTGAAACGTTGGTGGCTGTGGCGACGGATAATATCGGTAGCCGTACTTTGCTTGATCCGCTCCTAGGTGCGTCCTCAGCAGGAACAGAGCTAGGGGCAGCGACCATAGAACGAAGGGAGAGAAGCGAGGGTGGTGGTCGGACAGCAGAAAATCGGGGCGAAAAGAGCAAGAAGAGGAAGACCTCAGATCCGCACAGAGATGAAATAAACTCGAGTCTGGCGGATCGGCTCGCCCAGAGATTGCAGGGTCACTACGCGTCCCTGGCCGCACATCCTGTTGGCTTCCACATTTTGACCAAGTGTTTTTCTTCGAGCGGATTGAGTTTGGAATGGAAAAAGAATGTGGTCCAAGAGTTGATAGACGCCGAGAGTCGCCTGGCCGGAGGCCATTTCGGTCGGCGGGCTTTGCGGGAGGTCGGGGTGTCGCTATACCGAGTAAATCAAGCGAAATGGGAGGAGGCTCAGAAAGAAGGGGAGAGGAAGAAAGAGGTTTTGGATGACCTCCTCGATATGCTTGAGCATGAGGCTGAAGTGGCTGGAAAAGGGCGAGGGGCATCGCAAAGAAACGGGAAGATGCACGGAGCGACGAAGAACAGAAAGGAGGACGTGGAAAAAACTTCCAAGAGACGGCGTGAAGATAATACAGAGCAACAGCAATTGGAGCCAGACTCACAGAACCACTCAGTATTTGACCTGCTGATGGGAGCGAGCAAATACATGGCGAAGTCGAAGGAAAGGAGGGGGCCTGATGAGCAAGCCGAAGGCGCCGCTAGAGACAGCAAGAGTCTTGAGTTCGTTCTGGAGGCCACTAAAACCCCCTGCAAGTCTGACACGAACATAGCTGTACCAAGCGAAAGCAAGAGCAAACGCGTCCACAAAAAACGACAGAGTGAAAGTGGTCGGTCGGAAAAGCAGGAGCGTGCGACGCGTCGACAGGGGAATCTGCAGCATGCAAAAAATGAGTCTTCAGCTCCGTCGGCGACAAAATCTCTGTTCAAAAGCAGTCGACAAGATGGTGGCCTGAAGAAAAATCATCTAGCAAACAAAACGGCGGTTGAAAAGGCACAAGTCATCTTGGGAAACCGGGCGATGATGAGCAAGAGGGAACTCTTCTCCGCTGTAGAAGGTCTGGAACAAGAAATCAAGAAAGAAAAGCATGCTTCCGACAAGCAAGCAGGCAGAAGACATGTTTGAATAGGGACTTGGAATGAACATCGAATAATCATTGGGGGAAAATAAATTCCAACTAGTTGTTGGGGAGATTTTGCTATGACTTCTATACTGAAGAGAAATAGTAACGAAGAGAAGAAAAGCATCTCTTGAAAAAAGTATTCGTGTCTCATGGATGACTCCTGTTCGATCGCCCTCGCGTACCGTTTATGTGACCTTCAGAGCTATCATTGTGTTTCAGATATTGAAGTGTCCTCGAGGCGTTTTGCCTCTCACTTATATATTTATGCTCTCATCATAGGTCGGTCTAGGACAAAAAATAAAGATGATTGTGTTGTTCGGGACGAAGATGACCCGCAATTTTTCCCGATTCTTAAAAAAATATGCACTGTTTGAAAGTTAATGTACTTCCTTTTACATGTAGTAGATATGTACGTGCCTTTCCAGACATCTGACTTATCTACTAGTAGCTGCCTGATCATCTATGAGAGTAAATTGATGCGCTGATTCAAGTTTACCGATTCAATGAGTAATGAGAATAAAAACCGTTCCCACACTAGCCTAGGCGGCACAAACGATGATGCATGTCTCAGCATTAGTGGTCCAAGTCTACACATAAATTTACGCTGACAATTGTGGTTTTGCCCGATCCCGACAGTCCACGAGCCTCTAGCTACCGAGTACCGAAGCGGACGGCTCTCGTTTGAAGTTGAAGCTTACCCCGCCCTGCCTCGCAAGGTGTTTTGTTTCACACAGAGCGAAGGCCAGACAATGACGATCGGATGTTGATACCATTTATATATACGACAAAGGACACTTGAGCTGCGATGACAACAAAAATATTTCTCAAATTTTCGTGGCGTACAAACGTATGAACGCGCAAAAGTCGGAATCCCGATACCTTTTTGTGGCCCATATCTATTGAAGTAGCAAACCACTTTTATTTGTGCATTACCTTTATTTTCCCTTTGTTTAAATACATCTTATTCATTTTCCAATGCTATACTTCATTAAACAGTGACATAGGACTTCTGTATTGTCGGAAAATGGCATAGAAAACTCAAACGCAAATCCCGAATAGCATTTCGCGGCATAACACAACCGAGTTACCAAGACAAAGTTTTATTTTCATCGCCATTTTTTTTCCTGAAGATCACAGCTTTTAAATATTCTTCCAGGAGCTAACGAGAAAGATTGCTATCCTAGGTCACTTGCTAGATCTAAGTGTGTCTAAAAACCTTGGTCAAGCGTTCAACAACGGACGAACACTAACTTGTGACTTGGCGTCACACAAAACCTTTTAAAACATGTATTATCCTGTACAATCATAGCTTTCTTCACACTTTTTCATAAGATGAAGTCATATAAATGCAGAAATACAGGCGAAAGGTGGAAAATTTTGCCTTTCCTATATGTCAATAATGGACCTCAATGGCCGGGAATCAGATATTGCTTTCCTAGAATACAAATTTCTCAGGAATCCTTCAAACCTTCTAAATAACAGCACCGGAAGAGATGATTGTCGACCTTCCGCACGTTTCCGCGAGCATGGAAAGACTTCCCACACTTTCTTTATCCTCATCGGTGACCAGATCACACACATCACCACCCATTTGCAGCTTCTCCTTCTCTCTTTCTCCTGCAAGGCACTTCTCTTCCTCCTGTTGCCCGGCAAAGAAATTGAAGATCTGCTCCAAGGACGTTTGACATACCGAATAGTCCTCTACATGCAATCTCCCTTTGTTATCTTCGATCAAGCCGAACATCTCAGAGAGCTTGCGAGCCGCCCCTGTATTTGTGTCCTTGGACGGAATCTCGAAGCGAACCTTGGTGCCTTGGCGCTCTCGCAGGACGGCATCGGGGTAGTTGTCCATTATAAACCTCAAAATACTCTCCATACGGTCCTCCAACGAGCACCAACCAGCAAACTCCCGCACACCTATACTACCTGAAGCCGTCACCGTTTGCCATACATCTGCTCCAGTGCCCGTCGGTGAGATAACCTCAAGCCACGCTGCCTTGTCGATAGCTGCTAGAGCTATCTCTAGCTGCGGCATAGTGAAGCGCTCCGTTGAGAGACGTGCCGCCGCGCCTTCGAGGCGAGCCAAAAAGGTGTCGTCCGCCGGCAGGACCATTCGTTTGCCCTCTGTCTCGTCCCCACTGTCCTCGTCGTCACTGGCCGGTACAATCTCCCCACGTGGCAATGCGACGGAGATTTCTAGCTGGTAGCCCATCCCGTATCGCGACTTGAGATGCTGCGCAGACCCCATGCACCGGAAGCGGCCTCCCACCATTATGCCGATGCGTGTGCACAGCGCCTCACATTCCTCCATGCTGTGTGTCGTGAGGATCACACAGCATTCGCCCCGCTTTGTCGTGATGTCGCTGATGACCTTCCACATGAAGCGACGAGCCACAGCGTCCATTCCAGAGCTAGGCTCATCCAGAATCACGATCTGAGGAGAGCCGATCATAGCCATGGCCACGCTCAGCTTGCGCCTGTTGCCTCCCGAGTAAGTCGTAGCGTTCCGGTTCGCAAATTCCACCAAGTCCATCTCCATTACTTTCCGCGCTACCACCGTCTTCACTTGCGCCTCGCTCAACCCCTTCACACGGGCGTACAGCTCCAAATGCTCCTGACCAGTCAGCAGATCGAAAAGAGCGTCGAACTGAGGACAGTACCCTACCAGGCGGCGAACCACTTCCGGGTTGTCAGCGATGTCGTACCCGCCAAGCCACACCTGCCCTGACGACGGCGGGAACTCAGCCGTCAGAATGCTCAGCGTGGTCGTTTTGCCTGCACCGTTCACACCAAGCAGACCGAAGCACTCCCCATTAGGGATGCCAAGAGACATGCCCCTCACAGCTAGTTTCCCGCCACGATACGTCTTGGTCATGTCCTTGATCACCACGACATCCCCTCCCGCTTTCATTGTGTCTATCGTTGCCTCGCGACGCACGCGATTCTCCTCCTCCAGCACGGCTTCGTCTTTTCCAGAGCAGTCCTTCGCAGCCATCGACGAAGAGCCGCCCTCTAAAAGCTTCGATACGGTAGGACGACGGATCAAGTACTCGACCCACAAGACCAGGACGAAATATACTACAGTCTCCACACTCATGTAGATCATAGAGTACCCGGCGATGTTCAACGAGTATGGTGTGTATTGTTTCTGATCCAGCGACGAAAAGAAGTCCGTGAAGACGACATTCAAGAGCCCATTTCCTGCAGCGAATGGCGGAGCGAGCCTGAAAAGATACACCAATTTCAAAGCCACATCGCGGGTGATTGGAATGAAGGTCATCATCACCGTCAAGGTCACAAGAACAACGCCGCACATGAAGTTCAACATTATTGTCGCAACCTGAATTCTTGAATGTCTCCTGAAAGAAAACGTCGTTAAATATGTGAATCCTGTGACCGATGTTCCAAACAATTCCATCAATAGGACCGTAGCTCCGAAAGCCTTTCCGTTCATTAACGCCCGAGCATCGAACAGCTTGAGGATCACGATTGTCATCCAAAGCGGCACCTGATAGCTTGCGAAGTCAAACAGCCACGTAGAAAGCCAGTACGACAAGAACGATACCCCCGATACTAGCTGTAGATGCTTTGCTTTCGTCTCACGCTCACGCACAACAAAGACAGCAAATGCTGCCGGAATGAACGCGAATGCCAACATCATCATTATCACGATGGTAAATCCGTCAAAAGAGGCTGCAGTGCTGATCTCATTCCGTGTGACTCCCAATGGCTTGATTGTCGTTTTGATGCTCGAGCCAGGAGCGTACTGCTGCAGCAGTGCGTCGTTGATCAAGTTTGCAAATATGGCCGACGAATGAGCGCCTGTGTAGTTCGCGTGTACATTGTAATTGAACTCCTCCAAGTCGTCTACTACGGCGAAAGTCAACGCGCCGTACCGGGAAGCTTTCCAGTCCCTTCGCGTGTCCAGAAGGCCAGAGCTCATGTTTTGAACCGAGTTGGCCGCAATACTGTACGTCGGCAAGGTCGAACCTGAAGGAATGCCAGCCATGATCACGTCCTGTCCCACGACATTCGGATTTTCCATCTGTTGATTTCCCTCCCACATCGTAAATATGAACGATTCACCCTCCGCATTGTAGGGCAGCGGGTTGCGGTTTATTTGGATGCCCGGATTGTACGCATCAAGACTGAGAGTCAGGGGAGGCATTTTCTCGGCAAAGATACTGTTGACTCCAGCTCTCATCAGCAGGCAGCCGACCAACACGAAAAGAGCGGGTAAAACGAATTGATACACCCATGCCTTTTTATCGCGCTTAAGGTACAGCATGCGTTTGACAAGAAGTGCGTACATGTGTCGCCGGAAAAAACGCCAGTAATCGTTGAAGTCGATTTCCTGATCTTCAGCACATGGCATCAAGCCGCGATGGACCTTCATGGCAGAGCGGACTTTAGCGTCGGAGACGCCGGCTGTCTTTGAGCGCAAGGCTTCTCCAGAAAAGTGAGTAACAATCTCCAATGGTGCGGAAGTTTTCTGGGGTGGCATGGTACCGTCAAGGGTACGGCACAAGCTTGTGTATCGCGTTTCTTCCAAGCTTCTCCGACGTTCTTCCAAACTGTTGCGGCGCACGGAGATTGCAGC
>NW_005802950.1:0-8867 GCF_000240725.1 Microchloropsis gaditana
AATGGACAACCGGCATTTAAGAATACTTTGAGGAAGCGTGGACGATGGATAAAGGGAAGCGGCCATTCCCGCAGGTGGCGGGCGTGGCATGGCACGGCACATTTTCGTCTTTGCGAGAGGTGGAATTATTGGAAGTCTTTTTCAAGATCCCATTTCCGTGAGAGACTGTGCATCTCTGATGGAAGGCCATGTCCGTCGCTTCCTCATCCAAGGAGCCTACAGATTCAGAGCCTGTCTCGGAGGAGGAGGAGGACTCCTGCCATTCCGGTGTTGCAGGGCAAGGGGACAAAAGAGACAGAATAAGTAAGAATACTTCTCAATGCTGCTGCGTCTTGGCACTGAACATATTGCTCATCAAGTTGTTTTTGATGGTGCCAATATGACAGGTACGGGATTTTGTCGGGTCAGATGACCACACTGGGAGCCCGTTTCGGAACGCTGGGCACGACGAATGCTAAACTAAGCTATTTGCTGGTAACTGGAAGACATATTGCCATGACACGGGTATTGAAACATTATACAGTTGACTTAATCAAAATGTTACAGGATCCACCGGCCCGGCGACTGAAAGCGAGCCTTGCCATCTCATGTACTTACACGAACCACACAATTTTGGAGCTATACCAAACGTACCGTGACAGGCGTTGGATCTTCAACATCGTGGACTGGTAAAGCCATGTATTTACTGCGAAGGTACTGATGAACCAGTGACTTGATGGGCAGGCTAGTGACGCCGATGTATGGAGGCCTTGGTATCCTCCAATCGTTACGCCTAGCGGGACACTTGAGGGCAGAATTTTATACCAAAATTACAGCCTTCAATCACCTTTCCGGGCGCCAATCTAGCTCCGCGGCTTTCGAGTTCTTGCTATGGGGACCAAGTGCTCCTGTACGGCAGAAAACGAGGCGATGAGGTAAACGTAGCGCAGCAACGAAGGCCTGCACAGAAGCGCATCATGTGGTCGCCTCGACCCTGTTGAGGTCTTTTCCATCATCGTCATCGATACCGCTCTTATCCGCGCAGGAAGCTTTTGGGGTCTTTTTCCATCACACGACCTCCCCGTCATCGCAGGAGTCCCGGCGGAGGCTTGAGCTCTTCAATCGACGGTGGAGCACAGGTAGGGCGCAATGTTGAGACTGCAGACTCGAGATTTTTCCTGGCTTGGAAGCCGACATATTTGCCGGTATGCAAAGTGGTCAATAGCAAGTGCAGTCTATCTCCATGCAACAAAACTGAGGTACAGTCGTTTTAGGTGGCACGATAAAATGAAGAACGTCTGGATGAAAAGCGACGGGAGAGAACAAAATGCCTGATGAGGAGAAGACACCACCGAGTCACCGTAAATATCCAGCCCGGCCGACAACCATTGAATGAGGCAAAGTGTCGCTATTATATCAGTCACATGGCTTTCCAAACAAGTTTGTAAAGCTATGACTGGTTGGACGGTATACTTGTGTGTCAGACCTAACTCTTCTGATGATGTATCCCTTCGATTTGACACTTTCAGCCTCGACATACCATGCATTACATTTGAGAGGTCTTGTCTGCTGCCTGACGGCCGGAAATCATCCGACGCCAGTCTGGAAGCGAACAGTCTAGCACAACAGTGTGCGCTTGTCCTCACGTTTCCCCCGTTGATATCACCTCTGTCCTGTACACATTTTCTTCCATACAGGTACCTCCGTAGAAGGTTATATCTTTTCTGTGTGGGATCTGAATTGCTCCTGCATTCACGCGCCTTTTTCTTGCTTTCCATTCCATTGGGTTGTGTTGCCCGGCTCAAGAAGTTCTGCAACTCCAGCCGTAACTTCTTACCTCGCTGTCAGACCGCCTCCCTTGTTTCTGCTTTTAGTCCCTCCTAAGGCCTAGGCCCCCCGCGCACGATGCTAGCAACACCAGCAACTCCGAACACGGAAGGCGCCGTGGATGCCCCCGAGGGCACCAGCGCTACCACCGCACACCCGGCCTCCCTGCCCATCCCGCCATTGCCGCTCTCGTCTCCCGCCGCCGCTCTCTCCCAGCATGCCGGATCCCGAAGCAGCCCGCCCGTCGCGGAGGATCAGATTGAGAACACGCTCAAGTGCCCAATATGCATTGACTGGTTTGTGGAGCCTATTCTTCTCGACTGCAGCCACTCGCTCTGCCTGGACTGTGCAAGACGGTTGGCCCTCCACGACAGCGGGTCGAATACGGCTGAGGTCACTTGCCCCCTCTGCAAGGAAGTCACGGCCATTTCGGGCGGGGACAAGGCCCGAGAAATGGAAGAAGCGCTGATCGCGGAGGCCTTGAAGAGGTTCGACGTGATTCCGCCTCGAAAAAGCCGGGCGCGCATCGAGGATCTCCGCGCGTGCTACGAGGGCTTCATCAAAAACGGTCTTGTCGCCATCGGCCCCAACGATGCCAAGTGAGTGCCGCCCTGTTGGTCGAGTCTGTCCGCCTTGTTAATAGGGGAGTGGTGGGCATGCGAAGCTTCCCTCCCATACCCCTTGGCTCTCCCTCCGGGCTTCCCTTCTCCCCCCTTCTTGAGTACATCTCAAAGGCTACCCCACCCGCTCCCCCCCTTGTCGCGATGTCTGAGTCTCATTTCCATCTTCCCTGTTGCTGCGCTCTCCCTTCTTGCCCGAGGCAGGCCGACCGCCCTGCACATGTGGCGGGCCGTGGTGGCGCGCATGGAGAGCCAGACGCAGGAAACTTTGGGCGAGGCGAAGAACGAGTCCTCGCCTTCCTCCAGCACCGTCATTGAGACAACGGCCATACACCCGTCAACAGGCAGTCGGAACGGCGAGGAAGCTGGGTCGTCCTATGGGACGGAGGACGGGAGGGAGGACCCCATGAAGAAACTCCGCTTCAAGAAGAACATTCTCCTCAACAACCTCGTCTCGCACTTTCGCCAGCAACAAGAGCAACGAGGCCCGGGACTGAGCGCTGGCCTTTCCCCGCCGGCGGGTCCCCACGCCGGTCATACCAAGGACGGCCAGGAGGTGGAAGGGAAGGAGGAGGGACATGGGTCGCCGGAGGGTGAGAAAGGCGAGGCGGCAGCAGACCCTTCTGTAGAGCAGGAGGGGGGCGTGACCGAGGACGGGGAGGTGATGGAGGACGCAGCCGTCTCTAGCCTTGCCCCCAAGGTCGAGCAGGGGGGGCCAGGAAGGAGCCCGGGGGAGAGGGGGCCCAGCCGGTGGGACGCGGGGCATGGGAAGGTGGCGGCGGGGGAGAGCGGCTCGCGCCATGTGTACGTAGGGAATCTGCCCAACGGTGTCAAGGAGGAGCACCTGCGGGAGGCTTTCAAGGCTTACGGGGGCATAGAGTCCGTGCGATTGTTGCGACGGACGGCGCAGTGTATGACTGGTTTCCTGCATTTCAAAGACGCGGCCGAAGCGATTCGTGCCAAGAAGGAACTGGACAGGAAGCCCTTCGTGGCAGGACACTTGCCTCGGCAGGTGATGAAGATCCAGTATCAGTCCAGGGGCAACAACAAGCCCTGTCGGAGCATTCGCGTGCACAACTTGCCGGTGGGGGTCAGGGAAACGGATCTTTCGGAGCTTTTTGGGGCGTTCGGTCGTGTCATGATCGTCGTCATCAACACCAACTCGAACATTGCCTTCCTCTCTTTGGAGACCGTCGAACAGGCCGAACAGGCCATGGCGCGTTGGCACGATCAGGAATGGCGGGGTCGGCATTTGTTTCTCGATTACGCGCTGCGCGAGACCATCTCCAAGGAGGACCCGCACTTGCGGGGAGAAAGGGACCGGCAGGGGCGTCAGGGGATGGCCGGCGGGGGGAACGAGAGGGAGAAGGAAAGGGAGAGGGAGCGGGGTTGGGAGAGGGAAAGGGGGAGGGAGAGAGATCGGGAATGGGATAGAGAGCGGGAAGGGTTTCGAGGGAGAGAGCGTGGACGTTCTCGCGACAGGGAACGTTCCCGGGACCGGAGGATGCGGGACGGGCGGGGGGAGCCGCCCTTTCCCTCTCGCTTCGATGGTCCAGGAGAGAGAGAACGTGACCGTCAGCGCCAGCGAGATCCTCCTCCCTTTCCAGATGGCCCACCCTTACCGCCCAACCGCCTGCTCGTCCTGCCCGCCGCGCGGGGCTGTCCTCCCTTCGAGGTGTACGCGGAGGACTTGGAGAAACTCCGAGAGCTGGTCTTTCTCATGCAAAGCCACCTGCCGCCCCATCAACGGCAGACTTTGGAGGACGCGCTGCAAAACCGGGAGCTGTACGAAGGGATCTCTACACTCGTTGGTCGAAACCAACGAGGTATGGACGCTGTCCTCCGCGACTTGCGCCTGGAACTGGGCCTCCCGCCCGACGGCCCCCGGCACGCCCCCCCGTCCCCGCCTGCGCCGCACCACCAGCCTCCACCTCGTCATGGGGATGGCCCCATCCCCTCCCACCCTCGTGACCGAGGCCCTCCCCCGCCGCCCTTTCGGGACCCACCTCTGGAGCGGCATCGGGATCCCCGCGACATGCACGAGAGGGGCCGTCCGCGCTACCCTTCCCCTCCCCCGTCTGACTACCGTCGATTTCCTCCCGATTACCCAGACCCCCACCATCCACATGCACCACACTATTACCCCCGCTCCCCTCCCCGTAGCGAGTACCGAGGCCACTCTCCAGGTCGGCGGGAGGGGCGCTCGCTTCCGCCCCCACCCAGCTACCTGGATGACCGGCATCGCGGCCCACCCATGCCCCTCCGCCCTTCTTCCCCTCCGCCGGGGTACGGAGGAAGGGAGAGAGACCGCTACCGGCATCGAGGCGTGGACCGAGACCCTGGTCTTGAGCGGGAGCGCGACCCGTTTGGAAGCCGAGGGATGCCGCTTATGGATCGGCGCTCCCCTTCGCATTCTCACAGCGGCCAGCGGCGTCCACGGTCGCGTTCACCTCCTCGAGGTATGATGCCGCCACAGCTTCCGCCCTACCCGCCTGAGAATGGAAAACGCCCCCACGACAATGGTAGGAGCAGCTTGGGCCGCTCTCGCTCTCCGTCCAGCCAACGACGTCGCGTCCAAGAGCCGCCTCTATCCGGCCCTTCTAGCCAGCCTCATCTGAGTCGGGACGTCTACCCGCCTCGGGGACCTCCGCCTTCCATGGTGCCCCCGGGCCCCGCTCTACCTCATGAGAGCACGGTTGGGTCAGGGGGTCCCAACCCCCCTCCCCCGCTCAAGGCGGAGTGCGAGCAATTTTTGCAAACATTGACGGGCGGAGTGAGCTCCACTGGCACGAATGCATCCTTTCCGTCATCGCCTCCTGTGCCCTCATCATCGACAAGCTCACGCATTTGGCTCAATTCTAGCAACGCCGCGGCCTACGCCTGCTATGAGGCCGCTTTAAATCTCGTCAAAGACCTTTTAACGCCCCATTATCGAGCGCAAGTGATAGACAAGGACTCCTTCAAGCGCATCGCGGAAGAGACAACCCTGCTCCTTGTTCAGCAATTGCTCCAGCACCGCCTTGAGCAGCAGAGGGAGGTGCCCGCAAACTTTAAGCCAGTAGCCGCTGACCTTGTCCGGACAGCTTTGTCCCGTTGACAATTAGGAAGCGCGGGGTATAGAGGAAATCTATCTGAGCTCGTTTTTTCCGAGGTCGTGGAAGTCGCGTAGTCGTAGAGTTGAAGGGATTGAAAAACAGTCGACATTTCCCACCGGCGTAATGGACAACCGGCATTTAAGAATACTTTGAGGAAGCGTGGACGATGGATGAAGGGGTTTAGGTATCTCATGAAGAAGAAAAGCAAACTACAACACATTGTCACTCTAAAGCTACTTTCGATCGGTGGTTTCTCGGCCCATCCAACTGGTAGGCTCTCTTGAAAGGGCTCTTGGCTCTTATCGACGAGAAAATGAGCTTTTGGTTGATCAAAGTAAACTAAATGTCTACTCAAAGGAGTCCATATGGTTATTACGAGCGTAAATGTGGCAACGCAAAATTTGTTTCTAGTTTACAAGGGCCAGCACCCTCCTTCGCCGCCGGCGTCATCAGGCTCGCCCACGGAGGAGGAGACCGCCGAGGGCTGACACATATTTCCGGAGGAGCGATGGGGAGAAATTGCATTCTCTTTCTCGAAAGATGACATTGCGTCGACTAACCGAGGAATAATACTCTTGCACCACCAGCTGAAGGGTTGTTCAGGTCTTACGGCCCCACGATTTCCCCGTCTTCCCGCCGGCCGGAGAAGGAGCGGGCCAAATAATTGAGGAAAGAAGTGACTCGAAAATATATGGTAACGCCGAGCGATTCCAGCATCATGCTGAGCATCACGATTAAAACGCTGCAGTTGGGTGATTTTCAGCTGCAAGTACCCGCTGAGTCTTCTGTGTCAGCGCTTAAAGTCCAAGTCAAGGTATTGGAGGTTGAGAAAGTGGTCTGTCTGGGGAGGAGGGGATGGATAGGGACGACGTCACGCTGCGATCGCGCCATGCTGTGTAATACTATTTTCCTGGTTCCACGGCCTTCGTTTACTTGTTGAGTGCATGTCATACAGTCAGACACAAACGAAGCCCCCTATGTAAATCGTTTTTGGGCAAAATTTATCCGCTTCTAGACACTCCTCGAGAAAACTGTAGCTCATGGCCATTGACAAAACCTTTGTCTTTTCCTGACAGGACTGCACCCAAATTCCTGAAGAGAGGCAACGGCTGATCTATAGAGGTCGCGTTTTGCAGGACGGGGAGCACCTCAGCACGTATAATGTCGAGGCCGGGCACACTATTCATTGTGTCGCTCGCCCAGCCGGCGTGCCTGTCTCTTCCTCTCAGCCTCCAGTCCCACGCACAGGGCTAGCCACCGGCACAGCACCTGGCGGTGCTTATCGCCGTATTTTGATGGGTGGTCCTCACGTCTTTGGGGGGCGAGGGGGAAGTCTAGCGGCGGGAATGGCGGCGGCAGCCGCGTCGGCGGGTGTGCTAGCTCCCGTTCCTGGAGGGGCCCACCGGGAGGCCGACGTCAATCCGCAGAGTCTCGAGCACGTTCGTCAAGGGCTCATGACCATGTATTCTCTGTTGTCAGGGATGCAAGCTCCGACTGCCATGGTGCAGGGGAGCGCAGGAGAAGGGTCTGGGCAGACGGCTTCAATGACCCGAGGGCGGGCGCGGGCGCTGCAGACGGACGAAAGAAGCCTGGCGCTTGAAATGGGCCACGCTGGAGAGCGGCGTCGTTGGTATCCAGGGCAGTACGTCGACGTCAAAGGTATGGATCGAATGTCTCGGGTGCTGCTGGGTTCCTTGCTGGAGTCAATGATGGTCCGTCGCGGAAAGAGGAGTCCCGTGACGCGGACCCAGCCGATAAATCGGTTGAGGGTATCCCTCACTTGTGCTCACTCTAGCATGGTGGCCGACGTAGCAGGCAGAAATTGCCGCTCAAGCAATATTGCTTACTTTAAGATAAGCTCACGCCCATCCCGCCTCCCTTGCCCCGCAGACACGGTTCACCAGTGGCTGGAAGCTCAGGTCCTGTCCGTGGACGAGGAACGGCGAACCTGCCGCGTCACCTACTTGGGATGGCCGCGTCGCTGGGATGAGACGCTGAGCTGGAGCAGCCCTCGAATCGCCCCTTTTCGCACGCGAACGACGCACAACCTGCAGGCGCCGTTTTTGTCACCAACACCGCTTGCTGCCCCGCGCCTGCCCCTGCCCGTGCGGGGACGGGATGATCTCCGACGGGTCTTGCCCGAAGTTCTCCTGATGCTTCGCAGGCTTGAAGCATATTTTGTGCCTTTGGTGGAGAACATGGAGGAAGAGGCGGTGGCGGAGGGTTTGGACGAGGAGGAGCAGAAGGAGGGGGAGGAGGAGAAGAACGAGGAAGGGAGCGGGGGTGTCGAGGAGGGGGGGAATCTCTCGCCCTGGCGGGCGGAGCAGCTCCGCGAAGAGCGCCTGCAGGGCTCGCGAGGGAACCGACGGAGCCGTAAAGGACACCAGCAACTGGAAAGATCTCGCGCGGCCCGTCGCCGGCAAGCGGTAGTCTTGGCGCGGGACACAGCCCCCCTGCTGGACCGGTTTGGGCGCTTGCTGGCGGATCTGGCCCCGCACGTGGCGACGCTGTGGGAGACCGCAGAGGAGACGAGCGTGCCTGTGGATGGCATGACCTCGGAGACGGACGGCATGGAGGGGGCAGTAACGGCGGGGGATGGAGAGGATCTGACTTCCAACCCGGGCATCGCAAGGCCGGGGCGGGTGCCTGTTGAACGAGGACGCGGACGACGTGGACGAGATCGAGGGAGGGAGGGAAGTGGGCGGAGGAAGGAGAGGGAGCGCGAAAATGCATTGGGAACGGCTGGCATCGAGGAGGAAGGGAGGGCGGGAAGTGTTGTACAGAATTCCGCGGAAATGCCCCTTTCCCCGACCCCCCTCGCGCATCTCCCCATGCTTCGCAGCCGTGCGTCAGCATTGCAGGATGAGGAGACACAAATAGCAGGGGCTGGGGCCGATGACGGTAGAGGCGAAGGGCGTGACGGAAGCCACGGTCGGCGTGTCCGGAGTCGCCTGGATTTCGGGAGCAGCAGCGACAGCAGTAGGGTTACCAGCCTTGCGATTGAGAGCAGCAGCAGCAGCCACGCTGTGGAAAGTGACAGTCGAGGTGGGCGGCGTAGCGCTGGCGGAAGCAGGGGCAGGAGTCGGCGGCCCCCCACGGCGGGAAGCACCTCTCTCATGGTCCGCCCACGCCCTCGGTCTCGTGATCGATCGCCTTCGCCCGAGACAGCCTTGCGTTTGTTGGTGGCCACGGAGAGTCTCGCGTCTCGGAGTGCTTCATTGAACGCAGGTGCAGTCGGGGATGGAAGTGGCCGCGGCGGTGGGTTGACGGGGGTGGGCGAGATTCACATTCATGCGTTCGTGACCCCGATGGGCGGATCAGTGGGGAGATTCGGGGGGGAGGGGGG
>NW_005802949.1:0-2131 GCF_000240725.1 Microchloropsis gaditana
GGGGGGGGGAGGGGCAATGGGTGGAGTCGGAGGAGGAGGAGGCAGATATTTTCGCGTGTGGAACTCGATCTCTGTGGCATAAGTGAAAGGCGACATGCCCGCCAAAGCGGCTGCATAGGCCACATTTTCGGAATGATGAAGAGCGCCGGGAGGGGGAATAAGGAGGAAAGGAGATGGTGAACGATAGGAAATAGGATAGAGTAGGAAAGGGGCTGGGACGTCCATAGAGGCGCCCTATATTTGAATCGTATAATCATTCTCTGCAAGAAGTGTACGCATGGCGAGCAACACGAGATGATACCTCTCACTGGTACTTCTCATCTCTCAAGAGGGGAAATGGCGTGTTTTAGCTTAGAAATCATCAATCCCTCACTTTTATTGAGGGAGCACAGCAACTCCCTCGGTCGTCCCGGCGATGGGTACAGAGGTATGACCATGAGCATTATAGAAGAAAAGGCGAAGATATAAAAGACACGCAAAAAAGGAACTAATGAAAATTTACAATATAGATGAGGTGAACAGCACATACGTGAGCTTCTTATCGACCCGCATCCCACCGTCGCGACTTAATTTTTACAATTTGAGATTGTCAATGTGTGATGCAGAAAATATCAAATCTTGATGTCATCTCCGAGATAGAAAATGTGGATCGAGTTCCCGAATTTAAAATTTATCCCCCAGAAAGGAGGCGACTGAAGTTTCAAAGGGTTTCACGTGGCCGTTATGGTGCGATAGCCTCTTCGAAGGGGATGCTGAACGAGAGGGACACACGTGATTAAAGCCCTCTATGTTCATGATATTTCTGCCATATAGTCATGTTGACTCTGAATTTGACGTTTTAAATCCATTTTCAGTCCGTTTTAATGATAGCGGGGGGTGGGGAGGTTAGATGTGCGATACGGAGGAGAGCAAGGGTGTTGGTCGATGTCGCCTCTGCCTTTATTAAAAATGCAAATTCAAGTCTGCTATGCTTTCATTCGATGTAAAAACATTATCAATGTAATGTGAATTGAAAACGCATGCTCGCAGCCTGACAGCTTGGCGTATATCTTGTTTTTTTTCTCATGGTATGTAGGATTACGGGGACCTGTTGTTGCGGCACCCAGGATGGCCTACAAGAGGAGCCATTACCACCCCACACGCCTCAGCAGTAACGAGGAGGATGAAGACACGGTGTATTTTACACCCTTGGGCGCAGCCAAAGAAGTCGGTCGCTCCTGTTTAATCCTCCGCTACAAAGGGAGGACCATCATGTTGGACTGCGGCATCCACCCAGGCCGCACTGGCGACGACGCCCTCCCTTTCTTTGACAGCGGTCCTGACGCGGAAGAAATCGACATCATCCTCATCTCGCACTTTCACTTGGACCATGCTGCGTCATTGCCATATTTCACGGAGAAGGTCCAAGGTGGGGCGTTTAAGGGCAGGATCTTTGCCACGCATCCGACTAAAGCCATTATGAGGCTGATGCTCCAGAACCACATCCGGACGGACTCGGTTCGTTTAGCTGCCGATGGGACCAGTGCAGACGAGGGGGCGGAGGCGCCCTTGTACACGGAGGAGGAGCTGCAGGCGTGCTTGGATAAAATCGAGGTGATCGACTTCCAACAGGTGCGAGATGAAAGGAGAGAGGGAGGTGGGAGGTTGGGAGGGTAGCATTCCTGGAAATTTTACGAAGGGGGGCTCCTCAAGATCATGGGTGCTCTTCGATACGGATTTCCAACAATAAAGAGCTGGCTGTCTGCTGCGTTAAGGAACACCTTAAAAGCCCTCAGCCCTCCTCCTGGGCCTGGGGTTGCGGAGGCCGCACACCTTCCTGCTTCCCTCCTCCCTCCCTCCCTCGCTTCCTCCGCCCTTCCCTCGTCCAATGTCCTTTTCTTCCTTTCCCTCCCATGTCTCTAGACCATGCAAACACACGCATGCTGGTTCCTGCCCCGTGGCTGCGACCGCCCCCCCTCCCCCTCAACCCCGTGGCCTGATCCCTCCCTTTGCCCCTCCCTCCCCACCCCTTTCCCCTCCACCAGCGCGTGGAGCATCGGGGCGTCAAGTTCTGGTGCTATAACGCCGGACACGTCCTAGGGGCCGCCATGTTCATGATCGAGATCGCGGGCCTGAGGGTCCTATACACGGG
>NW_005802949.1:2405-8861 GCF_000240725.1 Microchloropsis gaditana
GACGGCCAATGACCCTGAGGATGAGAGGGGGGTGGTGGAGTGCGGCGGCTGTAAGAACTCTTATCACTTTGACTGTATTGAGGACAAGAAGAGCAGGGACTGCGGAAGGCGGCGGGGGCTGCTGCGAGCAGCGAGACAACGCAGTGGTTTTGCCGCCGCGACTCCAAGAGCGAGGCAAAGAAGTAGGTACGGATGGAAGAAGAGAGGGAAAGGGACGGAATGGACTTATATTTCAATAATTCAACGATAATTAAATAGTTCAGATTGGTTGTTGTTCATCCTCATTCCTGTCTCCATTCGATTTTGCTCTGCTTGCACTTTCTCGTCGCTTTTAAGCCCGCCGCCCGGCCCATCGGACACCACGTCCACAGTTGTCGTTCGCAAGTGCGGAAACGCCCTCTTATCCATTCCCATACCTCAAGACCCGCTCCCAAAAACTCGAACGAACTCTTAACTCCCTTTTTTTGACATCCAAACAGATCCGGTGGGAAGGTCTTTTGGGATACCTCGGATTGGTGGGTGGCCTGGCCATAAGTCATCGGATCATTTCTTGGGGGCCCAGCCTTCTATCGCCGCTCTTGAAAATCAATTCCTACTCGCCGGCCACCCCACACCATCATTTCATTCATAGGGACATACGCCTTGCGGTTGGAACACATTTCCCCCCATCACTGATCGCGAAAGACATTTTTCCGATTGTACCGGAACGTGAGGCTTCGGCAGTCTGTCTGTGTCAGTCGTAATTTTGAGTTTTTACTGCTTTCAGAAGCTCCCTGATGTCCAAACCCGCCATCTATCAGTACGTGTCGGTGTATCGACGATGGCTTCTTGCTTAATTGGACTCTGCCCGCGCACACAAATGAACAGGCTGCATCTCTTGAAAGTGAAAGAAGGTCGCCGTTCCTTTCTGTTGCTGCCTCACGGATTCTTGTGACAGTCTACCTGTCCACATATTATTTCCATGTTGGAAATTTACCTTTCCCTTGTCCGCAATGCTGCCTCGGTCGTCAAAAGCACACTACCCTCTACGCACATCTTGCGGAGCCCTCTTTGCAATCTCGCCTCCACGGAATCCCTCCTGCATTTGCAAATATCGATGTATCCCCTGATCGACCTGATAATCGCTCCTTTGCAGCTCGTAGCGGGAGTGTCCGGAGGCATCGGGGGCGTGTTCGACCTGATACTCGCCTTGCAACAATGGCGACGCACGAAAGCATGGTCCACAGGGACACAACATATGGAATCTCGCACATATGGTAGAGAACTGCGGGACATGCGGGCAAGGGCGGAGAAAGAGGTGGAGAAAGCCCGGGATCGGGTGACGGATGCGTGTTTTCGTATCATTTTTGGCCTCTTTTTCTACGTCTTCTTCCTTAGCACTTTGCAAAAAGCGGACGAGAGGATGATTCAGTGGACGTTATTCCTGATGGAAGTGGCAGCGTTGGCCTGCCTTGTGAGGGGGGCGCAGAGCGTCCTGGCGCGTCGCGAACGAGCTTTACATCTTCTTTCTCTCAATCCAGCGGACCTACTTTCCGCCTTGAGCCAATTGGAAAATGGGTCAACGGCCTTTTTGCCTCATGAGCTGATGGACTTCGCCGAAAATCGCCTCGTTTTCACGTGGGATAATCCGCAACCCTACCACCCTTACGCCCTACTCTCGGACTTGGAGCATCTTCACTCCGCGTACACCCGTTTTCACGGTGTCCTGTCGCGTTTCAAAACCGGGAAAGACTCGGATGCGGAGGTTGATGTCCGCGAAATGCTCCATCGGATGCAGAGGCAGGCCCGGGCCCTCCTCTCCCTTTGCGCCATGGACGCCCTCGTCCTCCTCTTCAACGCCGTCGCCTTCCTTGGATATCTATTCTTCCCCCTTGTCTGGCTCTTCCCGGACGAGGCTTGGTACCACAGGGCTTTCTCGGGGCGACTGTTGATCTACCCTGGCCATGCCTTTATCTTGGACCGAGGGGCCTTCATCGGAGACGTCATGTGGACCTTGGAGCCGGCCTGTCTCCTTGCTGCCAGCCTGATCCGACGGACAGTGGAGACCCGTCTGATGCCTCCGGAGCCCGAATTTAATACTCGCACGTCGGACGTAAATAGGTACGCGAGACCGAAAGTGGGAGAAGGAGCAAAATGGCATGAGGAAAGGACGCAGGGGGCCGAGTGCGTGAGAATGAGGAACAGTAGCCGAGCGAGAAAGAAAAAAGGAGAAGAAAAGGATCTTGAAAGTGAGCTTGGGTCGAACAAGAAGGGAGACTTGAGTAAGCGAAGGGTCCTCCACGAAAGGAGGAAAGGAGAACGGGGGTCGCTCGATAGTAGAGATGGGGAGACGCACGGGAAGGTGAATGGAGGCGGGAGAACAAGAGAGCCGCGCGTCTCTGCAGTGAAAGGCCCATTATCGTCTGTTTCCACTCGAACGCGTGCGCGACTGAGTATGCACGGACAGAAAGGGCCAGAGCTATAAGTTCCTCCGGCTCTTACCCATTCCACTCGTACGAGAAGTAAACGAGGGGACAGGGAGTAGCGCTAGCCGCGGAACGAGCGATCCCGAAAAGAAATTTTTGTGTATGGATGGACGATAATTGGTTAAAAAGACAAATCTGTGTGCGGAAGAATTTGTGTGAGTTCCTGGTTTGAGGGCCAAGTGCCCGCTTGTGAAGAAAGCTGTCAGTATCGATTCGGATGCCACTTCTTTTTTTCTTTTCCCTTTAAAGAAGGGCAGCGCATGTATTATTGTAGTGTTGTAGCGGTGATAAATGTGATAAGATGGATGGGAAAGCATCAAAAAGTGCCATGGTCACATAGCGCGAGCACTCGAGCTGCCTGTCATCTCATCAGTTATGTGATCTTCCCCCCCGTTGTTTCGTTCAAGCAGAGAAGAAATCCCAGCTCCTGACAGTAGCTCACAAATAACAATCCTTCATGCAGCAGAAAGAGCATTTATAACACGCTACGTCTCCGAAAAAACCTGACATTAACGAACAACACCAACAAACAAAGGAAAAGCACGAGTCGAAAGGACGATCGTGGGGGCATCCAGCTTGGGACGTGTCCAAACCCGCTGGCGTGTATGTCTTTCTGTGCGTCTGTGTCCACCAGCCTCAGGCATGCCTGAATTCCATGGCAATCGTGGGCCCACTGACAACACTGACAAGATCTGATTGTAAGAATTGCACAAGACAGCCCATTTCTTTGTCCTGAAGCGAAGTTACGTATTTATCAATTTGCAGAATGGTGATCACATCCTGTCCCAGCGGCCAGGGACAGCCGCGCCCTGCCCCGTGGCTGACGGGTGCGTCGCGTACGCTGGCAAGAAAGCTCAGGGCACCGGGACTGAGAAGTTTCTCATGGCATGAGGAGCCTTGGCATAGAAGTCATTGGGTGTCATAGTGGAAGAATGGGCGTTGAAGCGTACCATGCGCTGCAGGTGCGCGTGGGTGTGCGTGCGTCGGTGATAGATCTCAAACACCCCAGGCAGAAGACCGGCTTCGAAAAAGATCATTTTGTGGCCGAGTCGGACGCGGCGACATTGCTTGTCAACCATGAGGACATTGACTTGGCAAAACAAAGAGCTACGCGCTTCTATCGTGGGTCATGGAGGGCAAAGCCGTGGGAGTTGGCTGCGCGGCTTCCGTGCACTTAAAGCTGCTTGCTGACGGTCTGCTTCCTATACGCATGCGGCGTCATTACCTTTGGCCCGTCTCCACCTTCTACTCCGCTACAGTTGTCAATTACTCACCTTTCTCACCCACATTCCCCCACAACGATTCAGACAAAGAGGAGCAGCCGCGCCCCTGGAGTCTACATGAAAGCCTAGACTTGGTCAGACAACATCAGCGTCTCTTCACCTCCCTCTTGCAGCTCCTGCCCCCGCGTCGCAAGGCCCTATTTTGTGGATCAGACTTCTCCCTGGTGACAGATCACAGCACCTCACGCGGCACACACTGAAAAAGAGATGCGACGTCAGGTTGGGCTGTCCACTGCCTTGTGCTGTTGCCTGTTGGCCAGCGTAATAGATCAGAGCACAGGTACGTGGCAATAAACGAGTATGCCTGAAGCTCCTTGATAAAGTTTGTATGCATGCTTTTAGGGTAGCAAGAACGCTTGTGATACTCGTTTTCTCCCACCGATGTCGCTGCGCCCACTTAATATCTCCTGGCCCGACCTTAGGTGCCCTTCCTCCCTCTCTCTTCGCTGTCTGTCCTCTGACCTCGCTGTTGTTTCCGTATTTTTCTATGAACCAATACAGGAGCAGGAGAAAGAACAAGGAGGAGCTTTTCATCGGCAGCATTTGCGCCACCAATACGGCCGACTTCCTCCCCTGTTCCTCCGCCCTCCCAGCCCTCCTCCGCCACTCCCTCCACCCCCCCCTCGTCCCCCATCGTCTCTAGCGCAGGCGCTTCCACTTCAAGAAGAGGCGAAAGAAGATCCTTCATGTCTTCTTCCACGCTGGCGTTGAGCCCTCCTGTCTCCTCTACCACCACCAGCAGTACCAGTAGCAGCAGTAGCACCGTCAGTAGCAGCGGCAGCAGCAGTCCTGTGTTGGAGCCTGAGCAGGCCATCGCCTTATCTGCCCAAGTGGACGGACCGATCTCATCCCAGCCTTCTCCGTCCTCCTCCCTCTCCTCCCCCCCCGCCCCTTCCTCTCCCTCCACCGCTTCCTCCTCTTCACCCTCCGCCCCTCCCACCATGACTATGGATCCTTTCCGGCCTGCCCGTGCCGCCGTCGATCCGGTCGTCATCAACATCCTTGTCACTATTCTCTCCTCCTCTGCCGCCTCCTCCCCGCCCTCCACCCTCGCAGACGCGGAGAGAATCGCCAACAAGGCCATCCGAAAGCGCATGCGCACGGATGCCCCGGAGACCGCTTTGACTGCGGAGGAACGTCGCTTGATCTATGCCCGTGTTTACGGTGTGGAGGTCTTGCGTGCCCGGCTTTCTTTCCTCTTGGAACACGCCGTGGCGCAATCCAGTCTGGTGGGCCGACGTTTTGGGCCGACGTTGGCGGACTTCGGCCTTCCCATGGACGCGTCCGGGGACCCGATGCTGGTGGTGAACCGGGCGGAGTGCCTGTTGGCCTTGTACATGCTGACCGAGGAGGTGGACGGGGAGGGACGGCCGCCGCGGGTGGACTTTTTGGACTCGGACCGGCTCGAGGTGTTGGGGGCGGTGAGTCGGGAAGGGATGACGGAGGGGGAACGAGAAGCCCTGTTCGACCAGGTGGACGACCCGTCGGAGAGATTGGCCGCGCGCCGCTCCCTCCCGTCCTGGCTGGCAGCTCGTTTCCTGGAACAGTTGGGCAAGGAGGGGGCGGAAGCCTTGGCCCTGGCGTTGAACCGAAAACCCCCGACCACTTTGCGGGTGAACACACTCAAGACGAGCCGGGAGAAAGTAGTCCAGGAGCTCAAGAAGCGCGGCGTACCTGCCGCCGCCACCAAGTATTCCCCCTGGGGCGTGACGGTCGGGGACGTGGAAGGGGGTTTCCGTGTCTTCGAGCAGGACATGTACAAGCTTGGCTATGTGGACCTGATCAACGAGGCGAGCCAGTGCGTGGCGCTGTCGACGGGGGCGAAACCCTACGACATCGTCCTCCTGTACGGAGCCCGGAAGGGCGCAAAAGCCCTGGCTTTGGGGAGCATGCTGCGGGGCAACGGGATGATCTACTTGTGGGAGCCTTACTTGCGGCAACACTACCAACTTCGCGAGGCCATCCGCCGGGGCCAGGCACAGGACTTGATGGAGGTGCTGCCCAACGTGATGGCGGCCATGCGGATCAAGGCGGACGTGGTGCTGGTCGATGCCCTCTGCAGCAACACGGGGGCCCTCTCCCACCATCCGTCCATGCGCTGGCTCAAGAATGAGACGCACATCTTGGAGACCTTAGTGCCCCAACAGCGTTCCGATCTGCAGAACGCTGCCCGGGCCGTGAGTCCCGGGGGGGTCTTGCTCTACAGCACCTGCTCCCTCCTCGCCTGCGAGAACCAGGAGGTGGTGGCCTGGTTTGAAAGCACATTCTCGGGGGAGTTTGAGCCCTTGCCCTTCGACAAGACGGGGGGACCGGGCGGGAACTGCCGGGCCCTGCTTCCCCACGTGCACGGGGTGGACGGCACCTTTATCGCCCGATGGCGGCGGAAGCTCGGGTCTGCGGGGGTAGTCTCGGGATGAGACGGAAACGTAGGAGAAAGCGTGGAGGGGAAGGGGGGGGGTGGTGGTGGTGTGGTGAGGTGACAGGCCTTTGATGATATGGCAAGATGACAGGAGGAAATCAAGGAGAGGAGGGGCGCGCCTGATCCATGGGCAGGGGAGGAGGCTGCCCGACCTCGCAGGGGGGGGGCGTGAGAAGGAGCATCAAGTCGCAAATACCGAGGAGTGCAGGCGTATGCTGGGTGAATCCGAGTGTATATGTCCCTGCGTGTTCAGTGAATGCTGTTCGTGGGAGTGGGACTCGGGGGGGGG
>NW_005802948.1:0-1209 GCF_000240725.1 Microchloropsis gaditana
ATGGCACCAACGGTGAGTTATGAGAAATTTTAGCCTCCCTCCCTCCCTCCTCCTCGACCTCGCCGTTGGGCCGCCTTTCCCTCCTGCTCCCTCCCCCTGTCGCGGGCGGCATCCACGCCCCTCTCTCCGTGAAGGAAAAATTTCTGCTCGTCTTTGTCGCTTCGGTGGGGGTCATGAATTTCCTAATTTGTGCGGCGGCGGCGGTGGGGAAAGTGAGCATCGCGGAGTTGCGGGGGAAGACCCAGATCGGGTGTGGCGCGTGGACCCTTTACAGTGATTGATTTGGAGGAGGCGGGGAAGGATGCGGGGGGAGGTAGAGGATGGGGAAGGAAAGAAGTGTTGGAAGGGACAAGAGAAAGCGAAGGCATGTAGCCAGAAGGGATGGAAAAGGATGGATGCCGGCTGTTGCTGTCTCAAAATAGCACGGGACTGAAGTAAACTGTGGAAAGCGTATCGTCACAGCGAGGGTTCCATCGTAGGAAGCCACAAAACAGGCAAAGGCTCTTCAAATATCCATACACACGCCTTTGCATCCAACAAAGCTTGGCAGGTACCAGTCCTGTCATTATTTTTTTACCTTCCGATTCTTGCCATCTTGCCCTCCCTCGTCCTCCCCTCCCTATCGCTTCCGCTATCGCACATTCGCCACTGTGAGTCGGCTTTCTCTATAGCACACGCGGACTGGTCTGCCAGTCGTCGATGCCACTACTGTTCCCACCGCTTCGATTCTCTGTTGAAAATGGATTATCTCCTCTACTGCTCCTGCTCATGTATCGCCTTTCACCTACCCCTCCCACTGCGTCGTGTCTATGGACCATCTCCTATCGCCTCCACTGCGTCGTGTGTACCAATGCTCGTCTCTTGCCTCCACTTCGTCGTCTCTATCAATCTTCTTCTCCCACCGCCATGCATCCACCCCACCAAAGCCAACCCTCAGCCGCCTCTCAAATTCAACGGTATCTCCATTTCCTCTTCCCCCATCATACTCCTAACCTCCTAGATACCGCGTGGACTAACTCGACTTTCTCGACTTTCTCGAGGTGTTCATGGCGTTCCTCCCCCGTTTTTTTTCCCACCTCCGGGTATGTACACGTGCCCTGTATCTGGGACGCCGCTTTTTCCAGTTCGTCCATAGCTTTCCTTCCCGTCATGTTTCTCAACCTGGCGCGCCTGCTTGCTTTTCAAACAAAGTAGGCCTTAAACTCCCCC
>NW_005802948.1:1219-4805 GCF_000240725.1 Microchloropsis gaditana
AATTGCTGCCGAAGCACGTCAGGATCGAGGGTGTGCGACTTTCGGCACAGGGCGCACGAGGACATTTTTTGTTCAGCAGCCGCCTTTAGACATTGACGACAAAAGGTGTGTCCTGAAGGTGCGAAGGAAGGGATAATTGAACATGAATGACCATATAAGAATGGAACGCCCCTCTTCTGCGTCCACGCCCCCTCTCACACCGCATGGCATACAGCTCAGAATTCCATCCATTCATGCACATTCTTCGTCTTCCGCACATGACTCGAGAACGTAAAAGATGCTCTTCCCGCCCTGTTTACCTACCACACGACAACTGGATGCTATTTTCCGATGTCTCGAGGCATATCGGGCACGAGTGCGGCTCGGCCTTTACAGTGAGGCCGTACCGCTTGCAGATCCACTGAAAAAAGTAAGTCGTGGGATCATTGAGACGACTCAAGTAAAAGACGTCATCTTGAGGCTCCAAGGCGTCCCCGTCCTCCACTGACGCGGCCTGATCCACTGAAGTTGCGGCGTGCGCAGCACAAGGGGTGGAAGAGCATGAGCAGGTCGCGGCAAGGAGGCGGGTACTTGTGCCAAACCGCGGAAGAGACATGTCATCCGAAAAGTGGATGTTAGACGCCACCAAGAAAAGCGATTCCGTGGCTGCCGCCATAGTTGTGGTGTGTTGGAGCGCAAAGAAGCACCTGCGAGACTTGGTGGTTAGGAATTTCTACTTTCCCGTAAATTACGGCTGTTTGTGGCTGGTCCTCAACTGTGCCAGCGCCTGCGCAAGTGTAAGATTTGTAATGAAAATGCATAAGTTGAGCATTGAGAGATATATATGGCCTGTTTCGCGGGCACGTGAAGGAACAAATCGTGCAACTTGGCAATGAATCACGTTGATTCAATGGCGAGAGAAAAGGGGGAGCTCATCCCGGCGCGGCGTGACAGCGGCGTCAGCCATATGGAGGGGACCACACACGAGAACCTAGCAGGCACCTTTCTCTTCCCCCTCCACTACATCAATTCCCTCTACGCATCAATCAACCACACGACCCAACCCATGCGATGGACCTGCGGAGCCCCCGGCACGCCTACAAGCCCACGGACAATGTGCTCAAGTGCACCCCGCGGGGTTCTGAGCCCCGAATCTTTCAGAAAGTTTCGGGGCAACCGTTTAAAAACCGTTTAAACCGTCGAATGACTGGACCCGAGGCATGACGAGCATCACGCAACGAGGATGCGGCGCTTTCCTGTGGCCTTTATTCCCCCCCTGCTCACATAGACTATGGAACGGAGTGAAGGTGCTGGATGGACCATGCAGTTTGAAAATAAAGTGTGCCGATGTATTCACGGGAGATTCATCTTCCTGTCCTTGCCTGCGGGTTGGCCGTCAGCACAGATCGCGAAATCGAACATGGAGCGATTGCGGACTTTGTGTGCTTCGCTTCTCCTGGTTGCGGTCCTACCGGCTGTGTTTGGCCCAATGGAGGGCGAAGGGCGAGACGGCAGAGCAACGATGTAGTGGCGGAGTTGTGGTGCATCATTTGCAAGAAGCCGGAATACTAGCCTCTCAAGCCTTACATTCGAGACCGAGGAAAGATTTGTGGGGGAAAAGTGCCTTCACCGCTTTTGGTTATGTTTCGTGCTGTGTGTGGTGGCGAGGCATGTTTCGTCCCTTCGCCTCGCATGTCACGCTCCTCATTTGTCTTTTATATTACGACGACTGACACGATCACCATTTTACGCACAGGAGTGCTCCTTTCGTGTATAGCTAGCTTCATAAAGGCATTCCAATCGCAGAAATGGCACCAACGGTGAGTTATGAGAAATTTTAGATGGAGGAAAGGAAAGGTGGGACCTCGCAGGCGGACTGCACAGGTGTTGTGCACATTTGTCTCTCTAGTTTGATGGTTTGGATGAAGATATAGTGTCTGCGTTCGCAAGGCGCAAGTATCAAGCTCTAGGGATGGGTACTTGATAAAATTATCGGGCATGAGGACAGATCGTGGGTCTGTGTGTATGTCCGTGCGCACTCTTCTATGATCAGCTTGGTCGGGCCTCACATCGTCGGCATGATCGCCGCCCTTGGCACGCTTTGCTGGTTTCTCCATGCAAAGAGAGACGGAGGCACGGAGGGAGGAGCGCGAGTGGAGGAGGTGTACAGATCAGGCGGGTCGTGAAGGTCGGGAACGGAGCCTGCCGGAGGTGTGGCGCGGCCCACTGCCGCTTTAAGGCAGTTTCGGCGGCACTATGTCTTCTCTCTCGTGTCAGGCGCATTTGTGTGACTGCGCTACATATTTTCCCTCCTCCTGTGTACTTACATATCTCAAATCTAACCCCTTCCGGTTCGACAGAAGCTCGGCGCGAAGGGGAGGAAAGGGAGCAAGAAGAACCAGGTCAAGTTCACGATCGACTGCAGCGACCCGGTGAAAGACGGGGTCTTAGACATGGCCAACTTCGAGAAATTCCTCAAGGACCGAATCAAGGTAACAGTTGTCTCTCCCTCTTGCTCCCTTGCTCCCTCTGCCGTGCTCCTCCTTTTTTATCCCAACCGGCCCTCGTTCCGGAAAAGAAACTTTCATCTTCGCTTATGCCTCCCCTCCCTCCTTCTTTCACTTTTCATCGACTCCTGTCTCAGGTCAATGGCAAGGCCGGCGTGCTCGGAGACGCCGTGGCGGTCGCGCGGGAGAAGAGCAAGATCCAAGTCACTGCCGAACTGCCCTTCTCAAAGCGGTACTTAAAGTACCTGACCAAGAAGCACCTGAAGAAGCAGCAACTCCGCGACTACATGCGTGTGGTGGCGACGAACAAGCAAACCTTCGAGTTGAAGTACTACACAGTCACGGACGAGGGGGGTGAGGACGAGGAGTAAGGAGAAGGAGGGGGGCGAAGGGCGGGGAGAGGAGGTGGGCTGGTGATGCGGTCGAGGGGGGCGAATGCTGCTCGGTATCTGTCTCTTCGCACGGCTCGCGGCGGTGGCGGGAGAGAAGAGGATTGAAAGAGGATTGAAACAGAGGCAAAGCAACCAAGCACGGCCTCGGCTTTACTGTCTGCCCGAAGTTTCTTTTTTAAAGCGGAAATGTCCTAGGCTCTCCTGCAACCACACAGGGACGTGGAGGGCGGGAGACCGTGACAGGATAGGACGGTGCCTGAGACTTCTCGAGAGGACGCAGTGCATGGCGAAGGTTCTCAAGCCCTTCCTCGCTCCGCAGAACATGCTTGTTGTGCGTACCAGACCCCATTCCCTCATCCCACCGCGTCGTACACCACGGCCCTTGTTCAAGCATTTCTTTAGCAAGCCACCGCACTCGGAGACGCAGGGAGACCCCCGGCGCAACCCTTCCCCGTTCCCCCACTACCACAACCCCTGCACGGTCCTGGTGCTATCGCCTTGCCACCGATTCACCCAGCCCTGGTGGTATCGCCATGCCCTCTCCCTGCCTCCTCACTCACCGCCTCCACACCCCGTGTCTCCCTTCTGCCGCCCCAACACACCACGCCCGGCTTCTCTTCTCGGATTCATCCACTCCCTCCCCCACCGCGTCATTCCGTTACCACCCCCCTTCGCATCCCAACGGGCCTGCATCTCCTCTCGGGCCAA
>NW_005802948.1:4815-8852 GCF_000240725.1 Microchloropsis gaditana
CAGTAGGGACAGCAGCAGTAGCAGCAGCAGCAGCAGAAGCAGGAGGAAAAGTAGCAGCAGCAGCAGCAGCAGCAGCAGCAGCAGTAGAAGTAGCAGGAGGAGGAGGAGGAGGAGGCACAGTATTGGTCGCAGCCGGAGTAGCAGCAGCAGCAGTCGGAGGAGGAGGAGGAAGAGAGGCAGAGGAAGTCGATTGCCTCCTCGCCGCGAAGGGAAGAGGCATGGTAGGGTTTGCTCTCCGAAGGGGTACGAGGACAGAGGGCGAGACAGGGAGAGGACTTGGGAGAGGACGAGCAAGAGGTCATTGAAGGAGGGGAGACGAAGCCGGAGCGTGGATGGAGGAAGAGGGGTGTCAAAGTACGGGAGGGCAGAGAAGAGAAAGGACCACAGCCGGAGTCGGAGCAGAGAGAGGACTGAGAGGCAAGATAGAGGACATCGAAGGGAGGGAAGGGAGCGAAGTAGTCGAGGGAGGTATGGAGGCCGGAGCCGGAGTCATAGCCTGGAGAGGGCTGAGAGGAGGAGAGGACGAGGGAGGGAACGAGGGCGGGATGGAGGGCGGGAGGAGGAAGGTGGCCGGGGCGCCAGAGTCCACAGGGATGCTCGCGCCCACCCCCGCAACGAGTCCTTCATTGCAGGCACACAGACGCGGAGACGGGCGGACGAGGCGGAGGGAAGGGCTGGGGAAGGTAGGAGGTACGGGCAGGAGGCGCGTCGACGGGTCGATGGACCGTCGGGCTCGCCCTCTCGAGACTCCTCCGCCCCCGAAGGCCGTCGCATGCCCCCCTCCCAAGCGTCAGGGCCCAGTGCCCCTTTCTCTCCTTCCTCCTCGGCCGTGCCTCCGAAACGGTCGGGCATTTTCCAGTACCTGCGGGAGGTTGCGGGGGTATCGTTGCCCTCTCTGGTCACGGAGGCTGGCAAGGCGGCGAACCGGGAGAGCGGGGTCCGAGGCCACGGGGCAGGGACGCGGATGGAGAAGGCGGGAGGGATCGGAGGGAAAAAAAGCGATGGGGAAGGAGGAGGAGGAGGGAGGCGGCTGGAAGGAGGGGAGGAGGTGCGGGACGGGTACTCCCGAGGCCTGCGGGCAGACCGGGCATCGGAGAGGAAGAAGCCCTACCAGTGCGACCGTTGTGAGGCCTCCTTTGGGATCGCCCCCGATCTGAGCGAGCATTTTCACCGGTTGCACGGGGTTACCAAGCACCCCAGCCAGATCGTGCCCACCGCGGTGATCTTCTAGAAGGGCGGTTCCCAAGCAGCCACCGGACCCGAGGCCAGGTCTTCCTCCCCACGGGCATCGCCATTTGGAAGTCCTGTCGTGGTCCAAGCTTCTGTATCGCGCGGAGTGAAATGCCTGGGAGAGAGAGGCATGAGAGTGGCGGGCAGGTCCAGTCTTGTGGCACGCCTGTTCGGTGTTGAGGACACGGGAAACCGCCTAGGCCACCGGGAGAGAGGGAGAACGTCTAGTCTGATGGGAAAGAGGGAATGTCATGAGTCTGATGGTAGAAGGGGAAACGTTTAGTCCGATAAACCACAGGGAAAACAACTTGCCCGACGGGAGGGACAGCCACGCGGACGACGAGGGAGGTCCGTCCCTGCCCCCACAAAAAAATATTTTTATTCGCTGCGGGGTGTGCGAGAACGACGCTCCCATTCAATGACTATCTATCGTACATTGCTTATTCTTTCTCGTGATGTTCACCCCCCTGCCTTATCATTTCCTGGAAAACTTCCTGATGTCCTTTTCGACCTCTTTTTGCAGGGCCCCCATGAAGCGTCCTATCAACCCCACGTGCTTCTCCGCCTCTTTGGCCAGCTTCCCCGAATGTTCCACGCCTGTGGCTTTCACTTTGTCCACGTGGTCCGCCGTGCGAAGTGCGAACCGTTGGAATGCTCGGTTGTTGGCAAGACCTTTGACGATGAGCTCGTTCGCTATGTAGTTGGCTATCCGGAGGAAAAATTGCGACATTGATAGACGTGAACCCGCTCAACTGTGTTGCTTTTCAGTAAAAATGGCAGTGATGACAGTGCAAGACGTAGCGAAGCACCTGAATTGGAATGTACGGTCACTGGCGTGGCCTCGGTGTCCTCGATCGCGGTGCAATCTCTGCGTGCCCAGCCTATCTTTGCGGCTCCCGTAGCGCCTAGCATCTATGAAAAAATGCGAAAGGCACGTGAGTATGACAGAGAGGGAGCATTTAACCAGAACAAAACGTTCTACCCCCCCCACACACGTCAAAATGTTTGTGACACGGGCGCCATCAGGACGGGAAGAGCCCCCTCCACCTAGCAGGATGCCCTCCTCGCCGACCCCGCTATTCGCTTTCTTTTTTTCCGCAGTCCACGTTGTACTTGTCTGTGTGATGTGAAAATTCGCGTGCTACAGTACCTCATCAGGTTGGTCGCTGTCCCAGCCTGGTCAGGTCCGTGGGAAGAAATCGACAGGGTGCTCACCGCACATCCCTTTACCATAAGGGAATAACCGCATTATTGAACCCTGCTTGTCTTGTTACATTTCTTGTTCACCTCGTTGCCTCTTTTTGGCCACACATCGCAGGCAAAAAACCTCGCAAGACTACGGACACCCTTCCTCTCCTCAGGGCGCCACCAAGGGCAAAAACAAGCCTCCTCATGGAAGCGTTTTGTCCCCGTTCAGTCATGTTTTGACCGCGCACGTAGCAAGTGGAGGAACGTCTGGGGAGGGCCATTCCTCTCGAGAAGGAGTGTCGCCCGTCCATTCTGCCGAGCACGTACTGTCACAAGCTAGACCATGATACAGGAACCTGATGCCACGCCCAGCAATGACAACTCTGCTGACCTTTTGCTTCGCTTCCTCCCCGCTGGCAAAGCCTCGGCGGAGAGCGACCTCCCTCACCTGCCCTACGCCCCAAGCGGTGCTTCCCCGCCCCGTTTCCATCCTTCCTCCCACTCGTTCCCGACGACGAAACCCCGCAAAACATTGCATTGGGCCATGGCCGGCCTCATCCTCTTCTCTTTCACTGCCCCGGGCGCCCTGGTCAGCGTGCCTTTCGCCGTCGGGACCACGGGCTACGTCTTGAGCCTCCTCATCTTGAGCCTTTTCACCGCCGCCACCATCGCGGGCTGTCTGATGCTCTTGGAGATATACCAATGCAACCCCTACTGCCAAAATCTGCCGGAGTTGGGCGCCGTGGCCATGGGAAGCGTGCGGGGCCGACGGCTCGCGGCGACGGTGCAACTCAGCAACTTCGTCGGCTTCCTGCCCGTCTCGCTCACCATCAACGCCCTGGCCTTGCAAGGGACTCTGGGCGTGGCGCCTGAGCATTCCTGCCTGGATTACTATATCCTCGGCATCAGCGTGCTCTGCCTCTTGAGCACTCAGGCCCGGGCGCTCTCCAACACGCAAGCCCTCTCCCTCCTCTCCCTCACCGCCATCCTGGCCGCGGGGGCCATCCAGCTCGGCGTCGCCTTCTCCCCCTCCCTTATGCCACCCCTACCGTCCTCCCCGTCCTCCTCCGCCCGCATGTTCGGCCATCCTCTCCTCCCCCACGCCTCCCCCGCCACGGAGGTCGTGCGCACCCTCCTGGGCGTCACCTGCATGGCTTGGTCCTTCGTGCCCTGCTTCCTGGTCGTCGAACTCGCCTCCGCCATGCCCGCGCCCCACCACTTCCCTCGCGCCCTTTTTCTGGCGGCGGGCCTTCTCTTCCTTCTCTTCTTGGGCGTGGGCTTTCCGTTGGTGCATCGGTGGGGGTGGGACCTTCCCGACCCCTCCTACGCCCTCCCGGCGTGGCCGGCCGCCGCCTCCGTTTCACGCGTCATGCATGCCCTTGTCCTCCTCGCCAACCTGGTCTCTTACACCCTCGACTCCGTGCCTCTCGTCCGCTACTGCCAACGGGTCTGGCGCCCGCGCTTCAACCTCCAAGATTGGTCCCCCCGGGCGCTTGGCCTCTACCTCCTCCTCAGCCTGCCCTCCTTCCTCTTCGGTGTCCTGGCTGCCCTGGTCGTCGGGAACCTCCTGGCCCTTCTCGCCTTTGTCAGCGCCTTGTCCGTGCCACCTGTGTCTATAT
>NW_005802947.1:0-691 GCF_000240725.1 Microchloropsis gaditana
AAAAAAAAAAAGTAGAAGGGCTTGACTGGGCGACGTCATCTCACATTGAGGTCATGAAGACAAAGCTACGACCTGGTTGGTGCTTGCCTCTTTTCCTGCTCATCGGTAAGAACGGAAGTTCCTCAAGAATTGGTATCAGAGGCTGAGTTGAATGTGTCCATGTGTATCTTCAACAAAGCAACTCAGCCCCGCGTTGACTCTAAGCCTAAGCCTTGTGTTGCACGCTAGACGGCATTGCCGCAGACCCTGGGGCCCGCATGGCATTTCTATGACTATCTCTGGTGTCCTGTGGCCCCTGCATGCCTTGCCCCTCGCCTCGTCCTGTTTCCACAGCATCCATCCTTGAGTGCTGCCTGAACGCCGACAAATCCTTGCGTCGAGGCAGCATCCACAAGCCTGACCCTCCTTTCCCGTCTTATCTCCCTCTGCACTCCCTCCCTTCAGTGGCCACGCCCTGGTCCTCCCTCCTCCCCACCCAAGGCTTCTGGCTCACTTCTACCCCACCTTCATCCCTGCATCGCGGCCTTTGCACAAATCGGTGTCCTTGCGCAAGAACCAGACGCCGAGGGTCCAAGGACGAAAGTGACTGCGGCAATGGCCGGGGAAAGGGGGGCCTCGAGCCACAGGCCCGTGTCCTCAGGCGGGGGGAGGAAGAGGAGGGAGGGAGGGAGGGCAAGGAGGCTTTCCGCGC
>NW_005802947.1:701-8844 GCF_000240725.1 Microchloropsis gaditana
CTCTCCTCCATCACCTCCACCCTTGCAACGGCCTCCGCCTGCTGCCCTCCTTCCCCCCCTCCTTCCCCCTCGAGGCGCCGGCTCTCCTCCTCCCGACCCTCCCTCTCCTTTCCTTCCCCACCACAGAGACCGCGCGCCTCTCTCGTCGGCCCTGACCCGCCCTTCCCCTCCTCCCACCGCTTCCTCTCCTCTTTCCAGGCCTCCCGAGAGACCCCCTCCCAACCCCTCCACCCACCTCCCTCCCTGACATTATCCAACGCGGCAGCGGCCTGATCCCAACTCCCTTTCCGTCGCCACTCCTGTGTCTTCTTCCTCTTCTCCTCCCAAAGGACTCGCTCCCATTGTTGTCTCTCCGCTTCCTTCTTCTCCCTCTCGCGCTGCTCGACCGCCTCCCTCTCCCTCGCTGCCTCCCCTCCACGCCTTACGTGCTCCCCACGACGCTGCTGCAGCCCGTCCCTCCCTTTCTGTCCCTCATGCTCTTGTGTATTCCCCCCTTCCCGACCCCAATATGCCTCCAGCTCCCGCTGCTCTCGCTCCCAACGTTCCCGGCTGGCGTTCACATACATCGTGTCCGGGATGGGCGTGGCGTCTGCCGCGAAGCTCACCCGCCTTCCCGGCTTCCCTTTCCTCTTCCTCGGCTTCTCCTCCAGGGATCGACGCAGCAAAATTCCACCGGGGACGGATCCGGCGTTGTAGGCGCCCTGAGGGATCTCCGCCTCTAAAAGGGCAGAGGCAAAGGCCGCCCAAGGATCCAGCTCCGCCTCCACATTTTCCTTCTCTTTCTTCCGGCGCTTTCTCCGCTCCCGACGTCGTCGCCGCTCCTCCTCCTCGGTTTTTTGTGCCAAAGATTGTCCAGTGTCTGCTGGTACACGTGTTGATTCTCGTGCCTCTGTGGATAGGTCCTTGGGAGGGACCGCCGCGGCCGCAATCAAATCGCTCCACAAGCCCGTAGAGGAGCCCTGACTTTCCTGGCCCTGCTCCCCGTCGTCTGCATGTTTTTGCCTCCCGTGTTTCCGTTTCGCTGAATTTGTCGGGGAGCCCATGGTAGGACCCGTCGCTTCCGAGGCGCCGTTTTCACAAGAAAGCTTCCCATTCCTGCTCTCGGACACTTCCTCTTTCGATTGTGATTCGGCTGTTCCTTTTCGCTTCACTTTCCGCAGCTTTGCAGTCGAAGAGAGCTTCACAACTGTGGTCGAGGGAAGGGATGACTCCCGCTGGGTAGCATCCACGCAGATGGCGGCTTCGCCCCCTTTGGTGTAATGCCCCGCCGTGATCTTCGCTGTCCTAGTGGAGGAGTTGGAACCACCTGCACAAGCACTAGGCATCTCATCCGCCTTGGCTCCTTTCTTTTTCTTCTTGTGACATATGTGTGCCTTTGCTTGCTCTCTGGAAGGATTGTCTTGGTGCATTTCCCAGAGCTTGAGCCCAAGCAGGAAAAGTAGAAAAGCTATCAGGTAACTCAGCATGACTCCAAAAAGCTGTGTCGCGCTGCAATGTCCTGTGAAGATGAACGGAGAGAACAAATAAGGGGCAGATAATTGTCAACCACATCTCCAAAGCACCCCGTGAAACCGGGGTGGGAGGTGCCCGCGCCTCCCGTGACAGAGGTGATGTTTTCTGGTATGTGCCGTGCCGGATATGAGGCTGTTCTCGTTCTGCCTCCCGGCTGCGACAGACGTTACACCTTTGCCGTTTGCCTTCTGCCCCATGCTTTGGCCCAGGCAGAACTGCCTGGTCAATTGGTACGCTTCCATGATAGGCTACATGCTTAAAAAGATATGTATGCCCGTGGACGGAAATATGTGCGCGTGCTGTTGGTGTTTGGGCTTGCAGCGACAAGTTGCAGAGGGGACAACGACGACATAGCCGTTGAAGGCCCATGGGGGTTTGAATGAATATGGGAAGATATAATGTCCACTGCGGCCGTCCTCTGCCCACGGTAAAATGTTTAGTGGTAGGAATCTGCTTTAAACATATTTCGTTAATGCCACAAAGTGTGTATTTTGGGTGGCGGGTGCACTTTCGAAATCTTTATAGCCCGTTTCATAGATGGAAGCTTGCGCGAGATCTCCATGCAGGGTTTTTCATCCGGGTGCAACTTTGACAGGAGTGGCATCGTAGCTGATTGTGTAATTGCTATTTTGAAAATCTTCATCAATAGGAAAGAGCAACTTGGTTGTGACGGAGACAGGGGAGCGGAAAATTGTTTGTTTGCTGAGAACAATTTGTCGAGGTGTTCCCGAGGCCAGGAGCACGGAACGACGACCCATACCAGCATAATGCCGTCAGGGTGGGCTGGTTTAGCGGCCAGCATAGTCCGCGGTGGACAACAACAAGCACAAACACAACAAGGAGAGCATGGAAGTCGAAAGCAAGAAGAGGACGTGCACCTGGGGGGTACTGGGACAGGGGGTCCCATTGGTATCGCTGCCCTCCCACCAGGCCACGCACCGCCCTCACACGGCCATCGTCAGGATCAGAAGGCGTACTTCCGGCACCAGCACGTGCACGAAGCGCAAAGGCACATGGACGCAATGGTAGTGGCCGCAGATGCGTCAGGTACAATGTTAACAGAGGAGCGAGGAGACACGCAAGTGAAACCTCATTACTCTTTTGGTGCCCCAAAGGACAATGTCGCTTGGCCTGTGCAACCCAATGAGTCAACTTTCGAGAAGGGCAAGCATCCAGGTTTGCCGTGTCAATCCCAGCAGGCGCCTACAGGCGCTGGGTCCGCGGAACCGATTGATGCGATGGTGTGCAGCAGCAGTAGCAGCAGCCTAAGCAGTAACGCGAGTCATGGGGCCCCACGGCGCAGACGCCGATCGTCGCAGACACGGCCATTGAACCGCCTGTCCATACAGCTGATTGAGACGTACAAGGCTATCAACACCCAGTATTACGAGCAGAAGGCCCTGCGCTTGGAGAGGGAAGCGGCTGCGGCGAAAGCAACGGCCTCCGCTCACAGCCAAAAAGACTCGGACTCTGCCCTTCGAGCACACCCCAACACAAACCCTCCGTCCTCCAATAAAAGCACGGCAACGGCGGCGGTAGCGTCCTCCTCCACCTCTTCCTCCCTCCCGGCCTCCCAGCCCCCGGCTGCCGCTGGCCCGTCTGGGAAGGGCGTCTACAACAGCGGGTGGGACGACGAGCACTACGACTACATTGTCCAACGCGAGGAGGTCCTCCGGGACCGGTACGTACTCAAGAATCGGATCGGCAAGGGTTCGTTCGGGCAAGTGGTGCGAGGACTGGACCGGAGCACGGGGCGGGAGGTGGCGGTGAAGATCATCAAGAGCCGCAAGCCCTTCATGGTGCAGGCGAAAACAGAGGTGGATCTCCTGGAGGCCCTCAAACAGATGGACGCCACGGACGACTTCAACATGGTGCGCCTGCAAGAGCACTTCATCCACCGGAACCACCAGGTCCTGGTCTTCGAGATGCTCTCCTACAATCTCTACGACCTCCTCAAGTACACCAAGTTCGCCGGGGTCTCGCTCACGCTCCTCCGGAAGTTCGCCAAGCAGATCCTCAAGGCCCTGGACTTCCTGGCCCGCCCAGACGTGGACATCATCCACTGCGACCTCAAACCCGAGAACATTCTGCTGCGCCACCCCAAGCGGAGTGGGATCAAGCTGATCGACTTTGGCTCCTCCTGCCGCAGCCACAAGCGCATGTATTCCTACATACAGTCCCGCTTCTACCGCTCTCCCGAGGTCATGCTCGGCCTCCCTTACTCGGTGGCTATCGACATGTGGTCTCTGGGCTGCGTCCTGGTGGAAATGCACACGGGGGAGCCGCTCTTCGGCGGGACGGACCAGCACGATCAGATGCGTCGCCTGGTGGAGGTGCTCGGCCTTCCCCCCCTTTCCATGCTGGAAAAGGCGCCTGCGGCGGCGCGCGACACGCTCTTCGAATGCCTCCCTGAGGCCCCGTCGAGGGGTACAGCCCAGTGGCGCCTCAAGCCGTCGGCTTCGGGGGCGGGCGCTCAAAGCAGCAGAGCCTGGAAAGAGCCCGCTTCCCCAGAAACGCGGCTGGCGGAGATCGTCGGCATGCACACAGGGGGGCCGCAGGGCCGACGCGCGGACGATCCGGGTCACCAGGTCGCCCACTACCAGGTCTTTGTGGACCTGGTCTTGCGCATGCTGCACTACGACCCTGCGCTTCGTATCACGCCCAGCGAGGCGCTCCGGCATCCCTTCGTCACGGGAGTCGAGGCCCTGGCGGCGCCTGTGAAAAGGGTGGAGAGAGTGGAGGCAGGCAAAGACAGCGGAGGTCAATCGCAGCAGCCACAACCGCAACCCAGATCTCCCAGGGTGACGGCCACCACTGCCCATGCGGTGCAGCACAATCAACTTCCGCCCTTGATGACCTCTGGCTTCGACTCGCAAGCATACACGTAGGGACCAATGGTGATGGCATTGGAGGGACAAGGGAAGAAACAAAGCTTTCCGGTTAGCATACACATCTATGCATCATTACTGTGTCTTTCTTGTACTTGATGTGATTTATTCATTACTTAGGCGAGAGAAGGAGAAAGAAGAGATGCTGGGGGACGGTAGGGAATAGATAATACGAAGGAAACCAGAAGGAGGGATGTGATTTTTTCGTATGCCTATATGTATTCATATGTGTACTTGTGTGCGCATGCCGTTTCTCGGGATAGTGGACGGTGAAGGCGCCTTGCTGGTACAGTAATACCAGTTGGCAGCATTGCTGCTGGAGACAAGGTTATCATCCTAGAGTACTGCATTGCCTCTGACCAGCTGCGTGCCGTCGACGCGCGTTTACCGCTTTTCCAAATGGAAAGGAAGTCCCTCCTCGACAATAGAGGAAGTCAAAGGAGTTGGAGACCTCCCGTGTGCATGGGGGGAGAGAGAGGGCAGTCACGTCTCACTACATCACCGACTTTTGTCTTTTGAAGACAGAAAAACAAAGCAAATCATCCACAGCATTCATAGTAACTCAAATCAATGCTTGCTCGGCTGCACTTTCTTTTCTCAGGTGATCTATGGGGAAGGAGAATCGATCAGTGCTACCAAGCAGAGACTGTACAGGGTTATTGCATGCAATCGAATACCGGTGTCTCAACCTCTGGAAATTAATGGTCGAAGAAACTCAGCCTTTAAAACATTTGAAACTTATACACGGGGGATGCAAGAAACATTTTGGACGCGCATCATCGGCAACACGGATACCCCCCAAAGGCTTATTTTTCAGTATGCTCCGCGTCGGAGTATCTCCAAGCGGAGGCGGCTGGGTACAAAGCGGGGGGTGGCGATTTATAATTAAAAAGAATGAAGTCTACGCAAGTCCTGCGATACTAGTTTCATGAGTCCGTAGCTCCTTTGCTTGATGTATTCTTGTAATTTAAAAAAAATGCAAATCACCTTCGTGATGTGTAATTCTGAATGTACTCCCGCAAATTTTGTGTTGTCCCGCCGCCCGTCATTTTCAAGATACTCACCTATCACACGTTACCGTCCTTTACCGCTCCACCTATGCACAACACACGAAAAAGGAAAGGTATCACACTCTGCCACCATACATGTTGTCTGGCACCCGCCGTGCTTTTTCCCGCAGGTCTATCCTCTCCCCTTGGACCAGGCCTACCTCCTTCGCCCCGGCCTCCATCACCCCGACAAGGGCGTTTGCCACAGGTTTTATAGAGGAAGAGAAAGCTGTCCACGTACACAACCTCCTGAAAGCCAAGAAGGAGGCTAGACTAACTTTTGATGAAATCGCGGCCAAAACGGGTCTGACAAACGCTTACGTGGCACAGGTTGAAAGCAAGAAGGGTTGGATGACTTGGGGGGAAAGCCGCGAAGGACATGCCGGGGGAATGACCCCTCAATGTCTGAAAGAACCCATAGAATACATTTCTCGTTATTTGTTCGCTTTGGAAGAGCAAACTATCGCAGACGTGTGTCATCATCCGTCACTGATCCTTTTTTTCCCCTTCCCATTCCATTATGGCAGCTCTTTTACAGACAAGCCCAACTCAAGCCCGAGACGGTGCCCAAGATGGAGGCCGCCGTACCCACACTGACAGGAAAAGATTTGGAGATAATGCAAGAGGTAAGCATTGAGGGTAGTGGGGTAGCGGACGGGCTTTGGCGCATGCCTCAGGTGGATGACCCTCCTCCTCCTCCTCAGGTGCCCTTCCGCTCCTACGACCGCGACGTGCTGCGGACGGAGCCCTTGGTCTATCGCTTGGAGGAGGCGGTGCTACATTACGGTCTAGGTACGTGAATGTAACCAAGACGTCAGCTTTCGAGTCGTGCTGATGAGTATAAGTTTTTGGTAGTTGGACGTGAAGACAAGGGGGTTGTGTGGAGATGAAGAGCCGTGTTGGGCCTTGAGGCAACCATTGTCTCAGAAAGCGAGGGTTGGTGGGGCCGTGCAAGGAAAGAAGCAAGCCAAATCTGAGGGAAAGGGAGGAGTGGCTCCGTCGGGGTGGGCGGGAATGGGAAGATGGATCGGTCGGGGCGATCGTAAGGTAGACATGCCTTCCACAAGCGGCAGCTCTGCCCTTGGCATGCTCTCCCTCCCTTCGTCTCTTCCTCCCCTCCCCCTTCCTCTTCACGCCCTCCCGTCCGTCCACTTTTTCGCCTTGACGACCCCGTGTCCCCAAGAAGAGTGACCGATCCGGCGGACATGTTTGAGCACGGCCCTTTCCTCGCGCCCCCATGAGGCACTCGCCACCCTGCATTTGGTGTGCGAGGATGCACGTTTGATGGCTGCGTCCTCTCACGCTAAATCCAGGCATGTCAAGCGTCGTTCATGCGCAAATCCCTCCTTCTCACGGGGCTCCCGATGTTGTCTGTCTCGTGCGGAGGCCCTGCGTGGAGAGAGGGGTGGTGTAGGCAGGTGTTGGAGGGGGGGGGACTCCCGGGATGCACGTGACTGGCTGTGATTAAAGCGAAGACGTTCTTCCGAGACCCGAGACGGAGGCAAAACGCCTTCCGCGGTGCGGGACTTTCACTACACTTGACCTGAGCCGTCATTACTTTGCGTCCCTCATGGGCTCCTGACTCTCAGCAGCCGAAAATTTCGTGAGAGGCACGGAATCATGGTCCGAGACAGGAGTCTTGCGGGCGATGAAACAGGACTTGGGAAGATACCTCCGAGGGAATTAAGTCGGTCTGACCCTTCTGGAACATTCCACCCCGACACAGGCATCAAGGCCATCGTGAACGAGAAATTTGGGGACGGTACGTGATCCGCGTCGCTCTTATTTCTGACCCTTCCCCCCGTTTTTCATGCGCTCACCCCATCTCTTTATCCTGTTTATCTGTTTCCTGACCTCCGTGGGGCCATAGGCATCATGTCTGCCATAGACATGTATGCCACTGTCGAGCGCGTCAAGGGTCCTCAGGGGGAACCACGGGTTGTCCTCACATTCAATGGCAAGTTCTTGCCGCATGTGGAGCAACGTGAAACCCTGAATGTTCAGCAACGAGAATAGGAGAGAAGAGCGACCGATTTTATCGCGGTGAAGGGTGTGCAGGTTAGACGAGAAACTGACGTGGGAAAGACAAAGATCGAGAAAAGGTGTTCGTGATGGACAAATTTATGATGGACAATATGGCGCAATAATATTTAGCTCAATAAAGTGATATACTTCTTCTTCTCACGCATTTGATAATTCGTGAAGGGGGGAGGCGAGATTTGAGCAAATTTAAAAGGAGGCCCCCCCCATGCAGTAAGAAGCAAAGGTGACTTCAAAAATCAATTTCCTAGAAGAACACAAAACGTAGCAAAATCCCTGCTTCAGTGCACACTGTTCAGTTTTCTGCCAAATAGCGCTACCAGTCTCGGCAATTTGGGCCGGTGCCGTGTGGATACTATAGAGGAGGAACAACGAACGTTGAAGCCCGTATATCCCTTCCCCCGGCCCCTACATGTCGTTTGCTCCTTCTTTCTCACCCGCACACCTCTCGTATTCACCACAGGGTCGAATGCGCAAGGCTCCGACATGAGACAATGCTCGGATTGTGCCTCGGTGCTGAAAGTGGGGCAGGAAGAGTAAGGTTTTTGCAGGCAAAGGCCCTTGGTCGTGGTTGAGGACGATCGCAGTGCTGTTGGACCTGCCGCCCCGACGGGTCAAGACGCATCCTTTTCTTTGGTCGGAAAAAAAAAAAAA
>NW_005802946.1:0-152 GCF_000240725.1 Microchloropsis gaditana
GATCTCCGTCTGGTCGAGATGATGGACCGCCACAGCGGTAGAGCCAGCAACCGCCGACACCAAGCCCAGGACAGCCACCGTCACTGTAACGATTTTAATTGTCGTATCGGAGCCCCCTTCACTGCCCGTGCCTGTCCCCGTGTGGGTTGTCG
>NW_005802946.1:162-372 GCF_000240725.1 Microchloropsis gaditana
AGCCTTTGCTAAAGGTCCTTGACTCCCTGCTTTCATATGATGACCTCCTCCCTCCTCCCCACCGCACCGTCTGCCCCCTAAGCCCCCTCCTTTGACAAACGGCGGGGGCTTGGTTGGACAAGTTGGAAGCGGGGTTGGCGGAGTGAGTGCGGAAGAGATAAAATGAGCAAGTGCATCAAATCAACATAAAGTAGAGAAAGGAAGAGCTCG
>NW_005802946.1:4381-4488 GCF_000240725.1 Microchloropsis gaditana
AATAAAGATGGAGACTCAAACATGACAGACAGGCAGACGGGAATGGATCAACATGCCGCCGGCAGTTTGCGGCCGCGTGCACCGAACGTCCCTCCCCACCCCACCAC
>NW_005802946.1:8687-8830 GCF_000240725.1 Microchloropsis gaditana
ACGCCGCCTTGTCCTGAATGCGCTTGATCTCCGTCTGGTCGCGGGCGACGTCTGCTGTGGCCTTGTCGTGAATGCGCTGGATCTCCATCGCCGCCTTGTCCTGAATGCGCTTGATCTCCGTCTGGTCGCGGGCGACGTCTGCT
>NW_005802945.1:0-8830 GCF_000240725.1 Microchloropsis gaditana
GGAGATTGCTTTGAGGGCGTTTAAAGACGGGGGGAGAGGCGGTGGGGACAGAAGACGCTCGGATCCGCACGGGGACGGGTGGTGAATCCAAATGGGAGGGAGGGAGGGCGGGAGGGAGGGAGGGAAGCAGGCGAGAATGCCACGAGCAGTGCCCCAGGGGCTCCGGCAAGGGTCAGAACAAGTGAGGATGCTGCTATTCTGTTCTCCGAAGAGGTCGTCGAGGCCTGGCTCCGCGCATGGGACCCTGCGTTGGGTGCTTTCCCCTCCCTTGCCGGTGCCCTTGCCGCCCGCGTATACCACGACTTGGCGCCGACGCCAGTCGCAGAGACCGCTCGAGGGGATGAGGGTCCCGGTTCGGCCCCGGTGTGGGGCGTCAGCTCCCTGCTTGCGGGATCTGGCGTCCATGGAAGCGCGGGGGCGGCATCGGGGCCGCCTCAACACCGAGTGGAAAAGGTGTTGGACGAGGCCATTTTGACCCTGCAGCTCCTGGCCAAGGGGTTGGTGGCGACCCCGTTTGCGTGCGAAAAGGACGCCAAGGAGGTGACTCGGTACATCCTCAAGTCGCGTGGAGCTCAGCTTGCGCACCTCCTCTCCACATGGGCCAGTGCGGTGTACGAGGTTCCCTACCAGGCCCTGGCTTCTCTCCCGCCCTCCTTCCCGGCCTCCTCCTCCCCCCCGCCTTCACCGTCCTGGGACTTCCCCTCCATCACGCTCGAGCAATGTAACGTGCTCAAGACGCGCCTTCCGTCCCCCCTCGGCAACTCGCTGGCCGCCCTGTGGACCCTGGTGGTCAAGGAGACTCAGGACGAGAAGAAGAGAAAGTCTGCCATCGCCCAGACGACCCCGGGCCCCACCCTTCTACGCCCAGGGCTCATTCCAAGGGCAGCGGGACTGCTTCCGCCCCCTTGGTTTTGGAGCAAGTCAGTGACTTGTACCTTTCGGAGATCGCCCCAGCGCTGGACTTAATCCCCCGTACATTGGACAAAAAAAAAAGAAAAAAAGATGTTGCAGTCGCGGAAGCTGGAATTGGTATCGGAACTGCACCAGAGCGAGTCCCCAGCTGAGATGCTGGCGGTCGGTCTGCAATTGTTGCTGTTGGGAGGGAGGGAGGGAGGGAGGACGGGAGGAGGGGGAGGCGTCTTGTTCGTGACGCGTTCAGAGGCGGAGGGTGCGCTCGTGGGAGGCCTATTGCCCCGCGGGCTGGAGATCCTATCCAATGCCCTGCTGACAAGGAGAGAGGGAGGGAAGGCGAGCCGTAAGACGGAGGTTGGGTGGAAGGAGGTGGAGGGTCTGGGGAGAGCATGGAGAGAGTACGCAGCTCTCAAGGGAGACGGGCCGACGGGGCAAAATCTGGCAGTCGAGCTGCTGGAGGCACAGAGGCGGGTGAAGGAGGCGTTTGGACGGAGTACGGGGAGGGAGGCGGGGGGTAAAAGGGAAGGGAGAAAGGTTTGATTCGAGAAAGATCTCAACGGTGATTGATGAGACCGAGTGCGGGCCGGCGTCAGGGGAAGAGACTACGTGATGTGCAACTGTATATATCGCTGTGCTCTGCGGCGCCTTTTTGATAAAATAGGCGAGCATCCCGCGACACCGCCTTGAAAGAAAAGTCGGCATTGCGACATTCGCTCACAGGGCTCCGGAGATATCTCGTCTCGGCGAACGTCTGACGCGACCATTCCCCTTATAAAATACCCCGCCCCTGGAGCATCCTCAGCCCATGGGCACAATTTGTTCTTTCAGGTTCAAGAGCACACGACCCCGTGGTCTCTGTCCTGGGAAGCAGAGATAGCATAAATCAAAATTCTCCTCCAAACCACCTCCCTTTCCTCCCCATCCTCCCCTTTCGTCGTCATTCAGTCTTGACCTCTCCTCTACTCAGCCTGTACACAGGTTTACACACGGCCCTCTACCTATCGTCCTCCTCGACCGACATGTAGCTTCCCCCTTCGTGACTGCACGGCCCGCCTACCTTTCCCTATCCCTGCATCTTCTCCGAACCTCCCGCAGGTCTACCACAATCGCACTGATATTATCCATCGACCCGTTCATAGAGGCCTCACGGCAGAGCCTTTTCGCTGCCTGCTCGAGGTTTTGTCCGTGGTTGGTGACGATTTGCGCCGCCATCTCGTTGGAGAGCACATCCCATAAACCTGTTCAGGGGGGAATGTGTCAGTCTCAGCCACGTCTCTGAAGCGCATGACGCCGCCGCTTTCTCCGGACGCGCTTCACAAGCATGTGTATTTCACAGGCCTACCTGCACATCAGCTTACCTTCGACCCTCGCATGCATGACTAAGGGAAAGCGTCCCCCTGCCCCACGGCCACAAACCCCTCTCCCCTGCCCCACACCCCACCCCACCAAAGCACGCACCATCGCTCGCCACGACTAGGAAGTGGTCCTTCTCAGTGATCTCCCACTCCGTTACCTCCGGCTCCGGCGTCACGTACGGCTTCAAATGCGCGTCCCCTATCGCCCTGGAGACAGCCAGGACTCCCTCCACCCGCCATCGACCCCAAAAGATCACCTTCCCTCCCAGCCCCGTAATCCGCTCCAGCTCGTCCGGCAAGGACGGCTTGTGGTCTCGGGACAATGGCACCACCCGTGCGCCGCGCTGGACGAGTATGGCCCGGGAGTCGCCTGCGTTGGCCACAAAGAGCTTGTCGCCTACCACGACAGAGACCAGCGCGGTTGTTCCATCCAATCGATCCGTTCCTGCCAGAGCCTGCGCGAAAGCGGCATCGGTTTGTGCGAACGCATCTTTTAAGGCTGATTTCGTTGCCATTTCCCAATTTTTTTCGCTTTCCACCAGGTAGCCCGGTAATTCCTGGGCGCAGAATTCACTGGCAAGTGCCCCCCCGTGGCCATCGAAACAAGCGTACAAGCTCGCATCCTCCCTGCCGCCCAAGCGGCCTCGGAAGCTGAGCCGGTCCTCCATGTACTGGCGGCCCCCGGTTTCGGCCCAATGGGAGCAAGGGAGGTGCACTTGATTGGGTTGTCTTTCCACATCCGTCGGGCTTGAGGAGTACGGGACCGGATGCCCGGCAGTGGAGGACAGCGGGCTCGCTTTTGCCCCGCATGCACCCGCCAAGTACCAGCTTCGCCAGCCCCCGCTCAGGCGAGGAACGGTCGGTGCGCCAGACATGGCGGGATTGGATCGGAGGAAGAGGGAATGCACCAGGGTGAAGAGGATGCGTAAGGCGACGTAGAGAATGGCAAAGCATAGGAGCAAGCCCAAGACGTGCGATCCGAACGGAAGTGAGGGCGCGTCTGGTATTGTAGACGCGGAGAGGGAGGGAGATCCCTGGTGCGCCCCCATACTCCTAGAGTGGATGAATTTGTGGTTGAGATGTAAGAGAATCTGCGCTAGGATGGGATTAAAATCCCGCACGGCCCTTGTAAAAAGTAATTTGCCCCCCGAAGAAGAAGGGGAAAACTGTTGGTGCGTGCAGAAAAGCACCGTTGCCTGTTTGGATGATTTATCATGGTCTTCCGGAGCCTAACCCTGCCAGACGCAACTTCACCTTCCTGAGCTTACCTAAAAATCTGCCTTCCGCAGAGAGATCCTCTCTGGCTAATCACGTCCACGCGATCAGATTGATTGCAGGAACAGAACCCATGCTCGCTATCCTGTAGCCCTGTCCATGATTAGAAGCGTACGTGTAAGCACGCGTGTCCGTCTCGGTCCATTACCATCCTTGCATGGCCCAGGGGGGTGCTTGTTGAGGTTGGCTTCAGGCTTGTCTCTCGCTTCTCGCGATTTTCGTGCCAACCCCTGGGACCCTCCCCCGTGGGGTTCTAGGAGAAATTTCCATGGAAAAGCGTGGATGCAAGGCAAAAGATGCCTCGCAGGTTGGTAACGTGGGGAGAAATGTGCCGACCGCGAAGGTTGTGGAAAGTGAAGGGCGTTGATGGGTTTTTTCCAAGCTGTGTCATATCGGTCTTCTCGTGCCGCGTCGGGAGATCTGATCGCTTGCACAGCGACCTTAGCAAGTATTCCTGTTTCTGAAAATCAAAAATCGCTCGCGAAATGGCAAAGCCTTACCCCATTCCTACATCAATGTGAGGAAATTATGTCTATGGTTGGATTGATTTTCATGTTGTAGCAAACGTGGCGCTTATCGGTGGTATAGGATCCCCCCAACCAGCCTCCTCATCTCCTTGACCTGAGTGGGCCTGAGAAATAGCAGTCGTTTTTTTTTTCCCCAAACCACTGTCCAAGTTTTACATGGCAAGGATGACTAACTCGCGTATCTTTTTCACCGAAATTGAGGGGTGTAAGCCAAGTACTTTCGACCACATGCTACCTGGGAGCGCGTCATACTTACCTTGGACCACCCTGATTTTCCCTCCATTTTTCTTTTTAGGACCAGTCCGGCCCCTTCCCCCCCTTTTGTCATGCCACGGACAAGTCCATACCGTACTCGTGGCGGTCGCGTCGTCAAAAGCACTGCCAACGTCAGTAGCGGCGACGGCAGCATCACCTCGACGACCAAGCCTCGTGCCAGCAGCCGGCGTGCGACCATTGCCGGCCCCCTTGCCTCGCCTGTCACCAAGAGAAGCCCTGCGCCCTCCACTCCCACGTATGAGAGTCCAAGCACCAGCAAAAAGCAAAGCAGCGCGCGTAAAAGTGCGGGTGGAAGTCGCAGCAAGGGAAGCGTGAGCAAATGGGCCGTCCTTTTTTACGCTCCGAACGTGATCGGCTATGTCCGTGTGGCCGTTACCCTCTATGCCTTCTACCTCGGTGTGCAGCGTAAGAGCGACTGGAGGTCTGTGGTGAGCCTGTACTTCCTCGCGTTTGCTTTGGATGCAGTGGACGGCTACGTGGCGCGCATGTGCGGCCAAGAAAGTGGTTTCGGGGGCGTGCTGGACATGGTCACGGATCGAACCGCTACCGCTGGTTTGGTCATGTTGAACTTGGTAGTAGAGGGAGATGAGCTCCGGAAATTCGGGTGGATATGCCTGTGTATGCTGGATATTGGCTCGCACTGGTTCCATTGCGTGGCTGCCGCGGGTGCTCATCACAAGTCGGAGGAGGCGACCGCCGGGAAGAACGCAGTCTTGCGCTGGTACTACGCGTGCAAGCCTCTCTTCTTCGCCTGCTGTCTGGGTCAAGAGGCCTTTTACCTGATCAACTACATCCAGAGAAAAGGAGGGAAGTTCGGGGGGATCGCCATGCCCTCGTGGGTGCCGAGGGAAGTGGAAGAGCTTCTCCCCACCACAGTGGAGGGCTGGCTCGCGTCGATCACCCTGGTCTTTGCCACCATCAAGCAGGTCGTCAACGTCGTTCAGCTGGCCTCTGCAGCTGTGACACTGGCGGAAGCAGATGTACAAAAGAAGAAGCTGAAGGCGAGTAAGAAATAACAAAGGAGGGAAAGTCAGACGCAGAGTTTTGGATCGGAAATGAGACCCGGAAGTACAAGTAAGATACAACCGAAGGACAAACAAGACGGCAGAATGTAAAACAGCACCATTGGAAACACAACCCTATGGTTTACATAGAAGCTCAATTGATGGAGAGAAAGAGATTATCAAATCGAGGTAACGGATATTTAAAGCGACTGAGTGACCGTTACGAAGGATATTTTCTACACACAGGCGCTTTCATCCGCCGGATTTTTTCAATACAGAACAGTTCAATTAAACTGAAAATCACGTGTTAAAATATCTGCAGGACTCGACTGTGTTGTCGGTATCTTTTCGATGCATTTTTGGTTTTATATGGGATGCTTCTTTTAAGTACCTTCGGTTCCTCCCTCCCTGTCTTCTTCTCCCTTGGTAGCAAATATGCTACCTCCTCCCCCTGCTTTCACAAAGCGCTCCTCCCTATCGTGTCTTTCCAAAACTTTAAGGTCTTCTTCTGTGGGGCCTTGGGGGCAAATTCCTGAGGGATTCAGGGGGAAGAGCTTCCGAGTGAAGGGGGAGGGGAGAGGATGACGACGTGAGAATCAGGTGGAGACACCCCTGTCCCTTCCTCCCTCCACCTCTCAGGCCTCTCATTTTTTTCTTGTGGATACTCCCTCAGCCTCCCCTCCGGATCAATTTGCCTCCTACCTGGACGAAATAGCTTCGTATCAGCGCTGGTATATCTACCGTGGTCCGCACCCCTGGGATTTGATATACCTCCCTCATCCACTGCGTCAAATTCGGGTAGTCCGCAATTCGCTTCCCGGCACATTTGAATAGGGATGCATACACCGCGTCAAACCTGATAACGGTGGGGAACAAGCGGACCTGCACAGCCGGAGGTCCGGGAAGGGGAAAGCAGGGGGAGGAAGGGGCAAATGAATGGATGAAAGACACGTCCGTAATGCATTTCATAGAAGTGCTGGAATTAAACGTGCGGAGATGCTGGAGCGACAGACAACCTGAAAATCCTCCTCTTCGCGCGTCGCCCCCCCCCTTGCCCTCTTCCCCCCTCCTCACATCGGCTTCCGTGAGGACATCTCCCGCCAAAAATCGCTGGTCCGTCAAGATCGCTTCCACGCTCTCCAGGCCCCGGAAGACGTCTCGGACGCTCCGGTCGTAGGCAGCTTGGGAGGTGGCAAAGCCACAGCGGTAGACACCGTTGTTGATGAGCGGGTACACCCAGGCGTTGATCTCCAGGATGCGAGGCCGCAGGGAGGGCGGGAAGAGATCCACGTCAGGGTGAGTCTGTCCCGGGGGGGGAGGGAAGAGGTTGAGGAAGCGGAGGAGGTCGCTGCTTTCGTTGTTGACGATCCGGCGGCGTTTAACGTCCACCAGGACGGGCGCCGTGCACCGGCCGGTGTAGCCCGGGGCGCAGAGGTCGTACACCTCCCTCAAGTCGCGGCACCCAAAGACGGGGTCGGCGAATGGAGCTCCCGCCTCCCCTCCGCCGCCTTCTCCCATCGTGTCGAAGGCCCAGCCCCCCCGGGAGGCTCTCTCGGGGTCGTCGATCGCGTAGGAGTAGGAAAGTTGGGATTGGGAGAGGCCGCGCAGGGCGTGGGCGAGGGTGAGTCGGTGGCACCAGGGGCAGGCGTTACCCACATAAAGATGGTAGCGGCCTTCTTCCAGGGGAAAAGCGGGGGAGCCCAGCGAGTCCGTGAAGGAGTACGTCGGGCGGACATATTCACCGTCTTTGCCTTGAGGGGCGAGCTCGGTCATCAGGATCTGGCGCGGGAGGGAAAGAGGGAGGGGAAGAGGGAGGGAAAGAGGGAAAAGAGAGACCACGGAAAAGCGGTGGACAGAGCCTCTCATCAAACGAGAAGGACAAGGTACAGGTGGGAGGGAAGCTGGTGAAAGGAGGGAGAGGGTGGGACATGAATTTATGTACAAATATAACGAGGTGGAGCGGAGCGAGGGGACAAAGTGCACCTTCCAGAGCATGTTCCAAGAGGTCCGCGCCGTCTTGACCAGAGCCTTCTGGGAAATGAGGCCGTTCGTCCATTCCAGAAGGCGAAGGCCTTTGTAGGAGGGAGGAGGAGGAGGAGGCGAGGGGGGAGGGGCGGGGGAGAGGGAGAGCAGGCGACGACGTGGGAAAGGGCTGGACGGCAGGGTGAAGGGGGTGGTAGGACGAGGGGAAGGGAGGAGGAGGAGGAGGAGGAGGGAGGAAGGGAGGAGCCGAAAGAAGGAGCGCATCTCTGTGCGGGATGGAAAAAGAGAGGGAGAAATGAACGTGGCAAGTAGGTGAGGGGAGGACAGGACAGAGGTAATCTATAGACGAGAGCTGGCGCGCAGAGGAAAGCAACGAGTGCTCTCGTGAGAACATGCGCCGCACCAGCCAAACTTCGCTTCGCTTCGTCTCCAACGCCAGGCACACGCTTGACGGTCCTTATTTCCTCGCTTCGCCGCGGGCCACCTTCTGGCATTCCTCCTCCTGTCTTACCCTCCCTTCCTCCCCCTCTCCCCCCTCCGCCGAGCTCCTAAGTTCAACTTTAAATACATCGATCCACTCCGTAAGCTGCCCAGCCCGGGGGCTAAGCGTCATAAGCTCTCCCCATCCCCAAGACAAGGAGGGAATATCGTATCGTATAGCCGGGCGGGACCCTACTTGCCCTCCACAATGGCTTACTCCCTCCGGCCATCGGGGCGGACGCATGACAAACAATGACCGTAAGGGAGGGAGAAACCTCCCTCCCAGACCTCCTACTCCATTACGATTCCTTATATTTCTCTCCCTGGCGGCCCTTCTCCTTCCCTCGTCATCCCGTTTGCGTGTGATGATTCGGGAGGGCCATAGGCAGCACGCCCTCCACTTGTCGCCTTTTCACACCTCCCACCCTCTCACGTCCCTCCTATCCCATCACGTCCTCGCTCCTAAACCCTAACCCCCTCCACCAGACTTCCTTCCTCCCCTCCCTCCCTTCTTCCCTCCCTAATCCTCCGGGGCAATCGTGACGAAACGTGGCAGACTTCCTTCCTCCCCTCCCTCCCTTCTTCCCTCCCTAATCCTCCGGGGCAATCGTGACGAAACGTGGCAGACTTCCTTCCTCCCCTCCCTCCCTTCTTCCCTCCCTAATCCTCCGGGGGCAATCGTGACGAAAGTGGCCTCGTTGGCAAGGCCGCATGTGTTGTTCTTCGAAGAGAGGAGGATGTGCCCGTCCTCGCCCCACAACGTCGACCAGGAGTTCCGGACCTGAGGAGGGAGAAAGGGTTAGGGTAAGGGTTAGGGTTAAAGGAAAGGGGGAGGGAAGGGAGGGAGCCTTGGCCGGAGCGGTAGGACATTGGATGGCGAGGACGGGGGCAGGGAGTGCTCACCACAAAGTAGGGTTCGGGTGCCTCGTCGTTGTAGCCCACGATGTTCACACAATGGTCGAGGGCGTCGTAAGCAAAGCTGCCACACGCCTCTGTCATGAGCACACCCTGCAGGAAA
>NW_005802944.1:0-5827 GCF_000240725.1 Microchloropsis gaditana
ACAAGGCAGAAGAGTGGTAGGGGAAGGGGAGGGAGGGCGGGGGGGGCTTCCTCGCCAGGGGCCAAGGAGGTGAGGAAGGTTGTGGAGGGTGGGATGGGGGGGAGGGAGAGCGGGATTATACCCGCACATGTAAAGGCAGCGGAGAAGACGCTCAGTTTGAATTATCGATCTCGTGCATCCGTCGCGGGTTGTCAGGCCCCCCTTGTTGCTTTCTCCCGCCATCCCCCTCCCTGACCTTGAGCGCCTTGTCTTCACCACTCCCCTTCACAACCCTCCTTTTCATGTGTCCCTCCCTCCCTCCCCATCAATCGCGTCCTCTCTCCCCATCAACCGCGTCCTCCCTCCTCATCAACCGCACTGACGCCCCCAGCGACACCGGCGTCCTCACACCCGCAACCTCCCAAGCCCTTCCTCCCCCCCTTCCACACCCCCCCTTGCATGTCTCACCTCTCCTCGGTACCATGAGCAGGGGCAAGCACACCGTTTCCGCGTACTCCGCGCGCACTTTCACCCACTCCGCCTCCAGACCCTCGTCGTAAACCACGTAGGACGTGGCCGTCCGCAGCCGAGCACGCACGCCCCACCCAAAGGCCCTTTCCGCCTTCCCGCTTGCAACTTCTCTCTCAGACGGGCTGGAAGGAGGGATGGAGGGGGGAAGGGAGGGAGGGAGGGAAGCAGGGAGAGGGAAGGCCCCCGTGTCCACGTCGATTTCGAGAGGCTCGGCAGCTTTCGAGTCCGGGACCGTAGCCACCACCCCCTCCACGCCCAAACGCCGGACCAGCAAGTCGTACGCCGACCCAGCCGAGTTCGTCCTATTAATTTGCCGGAGGATGTGTCGGATGAAGGTACCCACCTCCTCTCCCAAAGCATGCGGGCACCCTGTGCTTCCCAGCTGCGCTTGCACCACGTGTTTCAACCAGGACAAGACGCGCATGTGCCCGCCGACGCCACCAGGCTTGTAGAGTGCGCCGTTGACTACCAGGCTGTCCCGCTCAATGTCCCTCATGCTCTGATGTTCGCTCTCATCGCTGCTTGTGCGGGCGGTGTCGCTCTGATAGCAGGAGGAGGGGGGCGAGACGGGGAGAGAAATGCACACGGGAAGGAGCTCGTGCCTTTCTAACAATGCCAAATACCGGTCCTTTGTCCCCCGATTCTCCTGTGCCGCCCCATCTTCTTCGACTTCATCCTGCTCCTCCCATAGGACAGCCATCAGGGGCCCGTCCTCCCCCCGCCATTTGCCCTCTTCATGCGTCGAGATCGATAGAGCCGTCGTCGCCTCAACCAAGGCTCGGATGGTGCTTCCATGCTCCGATTTCAGCGCCTGGACAAAGTGCTCGTCTACACTGTCAATGCCGGCAAAGTTGTAATTGCTGATTTTTTTTTGTAGGCATAGTTGCTGCTGAAAGAGCAGACACAGGGCCAAGTCACGTAGACTGGCATGGCATTCATCCGCCGAGAGGGTTGAAGGCTCAGGCGGCGGTTTTCGGGCAAGATCTTGCCTTATGTGCTCCATCGTGAGTACAGGGGCAGCCATTGTTTCTGATGTGTGCCTGGAGGGAGGGTGGGTTGAGCACCTGCTCCGTTAGATTGTTTTTTGCGAGCTTGTTACAGAGGGCCCGTTGCGGGGGGAAGCCAGGCGCTTGGCGAGTCAACGTCCCGTACGTGCTTCAACTCACCCTCCCTCGAAACTCTACCCATCTGGACAAAGGAAACCTCGGAAACGGAACTAGCACATCAGTTGGGCCTAAGAGGCGTCCGTAAGCTGTGCCTGCGGCTTCTCAGCACGTGGCTGGCGGGAAGACGCTGAGAAGCGCGTGGGGATTGATGGAGTTGCCTCGGGGGGGCCGCCGACAGCCATCAAGGAGAAAAGGTCGCATGGCACTAAATAATCTGCCGACGATGCCTCCCTTCGAATGCATTACAATCATTCTGGGCATGCTCTGCAGCTGTCTAGGTAGGTAATTTAGAACGACAGAGACGGACAAGATCTTGAAAAGCACAGGCTGCTGTGCGTCACTCCAACCATGGCACTTGCTTCTCAGAGAAATCATACGACTTTGCTTAAGGAAATACATGAGGTAGTTTTCTCATCTCGACACCAATAATAGTCTCACTTCAGGCTTTTGATGTGCCGCGCCCCCCTGTGCTGGGAAGTAAAGCTCAACCTCGTGCATGGCGCAGTTCCCCTGGCGGTCAGGGAATTACTAAACCTTTGATGATGACGCGCCGCTGGAACCCCCAAACGGTAGAAGGTAGCCATGAACCTCCACCTGTGGCAGCGTCTGTCCTACGCCTGAACGATCGCAACAGTAGCGACGACAAAGACCCTCTCGGTCGTTCAAATCACACGCTCTCTACCCCTCTCGACCGGACCCGCGCACCATGTCGCGACAAGAGTCAGCACGAGATGGAGTACTTCGACGGCGAACAGAGGCCAGGAATCTCCATGAAGCACGCGCGTGTGCTTCAAGGGATCGCCGTGCTTGGGCTGGTTGTGGGCGGCATCGTGCTTGTAGGGGCGACTGAGAACTTTCAGCACGCCCCCGAAACGGCGCTCTTGCTGCCTCCCTCGTACTCCTTTCAGAAGAGCTTGCTGGCCGGTGCAGCCGCGGGCGTGAGTCGAGGACTTTCTCGCATTGTCACCTTCCCATTGGATACCATCAAGACTAGGCAGCAGGCCGTTCTCCTTCGCCAACACTCCGAAGGAGAAGGTAGCCGGGGGGAGGGGCAGGGGGCGGAAGCGGCATCGAGAGAGGGGGATCGCTTCGAGGCGGTGGCAAACGCGCGAGCAACGTGAAGAAGGCAATCTCTTCGACGGCTTGCTGCCCATGCTGCTGATCGCCGGGCCCGCGAATGCCGCCTTCTTTGTCACCTACGACTACCTGGGAGCTTTGGCCACCGCCCTGGGGGCCTCGCCCAAAGGCCACCTCTTCATCGAGCTGGCCGCCTCCCTCTTGGCGTCCTTGCCGTCCAATTTGATCCGGATCCCCGCCGAGGTGACCAAGCAACGAGTGCAAGCTGGGCAGGCTCCGAAGGCTGTGGTGGCCGCAGCCACGATTTTGAAGACGGAGGGCCCGCTGGGCCTCTATGTCGGCGGAGGTGCGCATCTCCTTCGAGAGATTCCCTTCAATGCCGTCCAGTTCTTGGCCTACCGCAACCTCAAGGACGTTCTGGTGGCCACTCAGGGGGGGACGCCTGCCTCGGTTTCTGCGAAAGCCATTCTGGGGGCGGCGGCTGCGGGGCTCGCGAGCCTGTGCACACAGCCGCTTGACACGGTCAAGACTGCTCAAATGCTGAACGTGAAGAAAAGAAGAGCCTTGGAAGGGGAGCTGCGGGAAAAGGAAGAGGTTGAGGAGACGTACTGGGGGAGCGCGTCGCGAATCTATCGCTTGTTTGGCCTGCCAGGACTTTACTTGGGGTCGGCTCCCAGATTCTCCTTGTGCGCGGTGGGAGGTGCGTTCTATTTCTTTGCAAATGAGTGGGCAAAGAATGTCCTAAGCACAGGTGGTGTGCATTTCCCGGACATGTGGCCCAAGTAGTAGTCCGAGCGCTGCGGCGCAAGTTGACACAGAGGTGGGCTGCGGCAGGGGCGGCGGCTGGAGTGGTCGTTGACGGCACACGGTTGTAATTGTACAATACGGACATGTGTAGGCGATGTGTGTGAAAAAGAGGAGCGTAGGAGGCCTTTCCGAGAGGGTCATGTAAAAATGATTTGTCGGAACGCAAGAATTTCGATTGAGTCGTGCGGTGAACCAGAACTCACCCACAAGGTGCTTGCTGGAAACATAAAATCAGAGTGTAAGGTTGCGAATCGAACTTGTAATGCATAAATTAAACTATAAGGGCGACGCAAACTGCGCGATACACCGCTGGAGGCGGACTAGGACGTATGTTCGCGCTCATGCCGGATGTTGTCTTTTACTTCGCTCGCGCGTCTACTGTTCACGTTTACTGCCATGCCAGGGCGCCTTCGATGCATCGCACACAAGCTGCCTGGAAAAAGGCCTTTAGTTAATAGCTTTTGCGAAGTGAACCCGCACGTTCAAGGCTGTCCACTTCAGAATGAATATCACATCATGCATACATAAATACAATGTCTTGGTACAGCATATGTGGAAATGCGCTCTAGGCACTCTAACTGCAGAGTTTTCGCAAAGGCTCATCGCGTCTCCTATTATTCAGGTCGAGAGCACTGAACGGAAACACTACCTTAGGTTTGCTTGTCACTTTCTCCCTCTTCCAACCCGTCTACCTCGTCGGCGTTCTGCGCCGATTCCGCTTTCTCTGCATTCAGCGACACGTCCATGTGCTCGCCCGCCGAAGACGATGGGCTCGAAATAGAGGTCCCTTCTTCCTGCGAGGTTACCCCAGAGGCTTCGCTCTCCACCCTCCCGTCCTTGACCTCCTCCCTTTCTCCCTCGTCACCCGGTCCCAGCAAGAGAGGCTCCGCTTCGTACCGGTAGAGTTGCCCCACCCGGCCGTCGTCGTAGTTCAAGGTCAGTAACTCGTCGCCTTCTTCGTCGCGAATACTGCCTTGAATCGTCCCTTTTACTTCCTCCCAGCCTCCTCCTTTCCATCTTGGCCGCTTCTGCCGGAGCACCACCCGGCGCCCTATCAACTTATCCTCTTTCCAGGCGCGGTAGCCTGGCGACCGCTTGAACTCGTCGTAGAACCAGGCCACGATCCTCCTGACGCTTTTTCCCGGCAGACATTTCCGGTGGATGATATCGAAACAACGACGGTAGGCGTGCACGCCCTTATCAAAATCCGCGATCTCAGCCACGGACCACTCCCGTGCGGCGCTTGCCCGCCCGCCTCCCGTTGCGGCCACCACTCGCTCGAGACTGCCCTCCTCCCACCCAGAAGACCAGACGAGGACAGCCTCCTGCTCGGCCCCCGAAGCCTCGTCGCTGTGGGCCCCCGCCGCGCCTAAAGTGTCAACGCTCGAGGGCCGGGCGTCTGACAAGAGTCTAACGCCTTCACCCGGTGCCTCCTCATCCTTCCCTGTCCGGTGAAAAAGCATGTCATCGAGCAGGTCGGGGAGCACCGCCTGATACTCTGGCCCGATGCGTTCCCACGCACTGGCAAGCTCGCAACTGTCGCCTTCCCTCTCTGCAGCGGCTACATGTCCGCCTGTCGAGCTTCCCGCCTCGGGTCGAAGGGAGACTGATTGGTGGGGCGGCAGGGTGTTGGATTGCGACGCGGTGCCGGGAGAGGAAGCACTTTGGCCCATGGTAGGGGAGAAGAACATCTCGGACTCCCCTTTCTGCACAGCAGGGCCCGGGCGGGAGCTTACGCTGTCGGGGAGATGACGCAAGGCAGAGGAGACGGCATGCCCTCCTCGCTCCTGTCCACTCGTCGACGAGGACACCCCGGCACCCCGGCCGCACTCAAAGGCCCCTTTCTCCCCCACCGCAGTGGCTTCTCCGGACCGCATGATGGCCCTGGCCGGACCCGGGAGGCGTATGGCTCGGTCGGGTCGCCTCGGCAAAGAGGGTTCCCCCGATACGCCCGCCATGCCCTCCCACTCCCCGTCGTCCCCCTCCCCTCCGTAGCCTGTCCATCCCCCCTCTTCCCCCTTCCCGTTAAAACCCGTCAAAAAGCTCCCGTGCTTGTCCTCCCTGACTAGGATACTTTTGCTGCTGCGCGACGAGGAGATACTTCCCCTCCGAGGGATTCCCGGAGGTCCATGCACTTCCTCCACCGAGGGCCGCCGTGTCAAAGCCACGTCGCCTCTCTTCCCTCCTCTTGCTCCCCCTGCCCTACCTCCACTCAGGGAGGGCCCCTCGCTCGAGCTTTCACGGCTCAACAGACCGGCCACATGACA
>NW_005802944.1:5837-8385 GCF_000240725.1 Microchloropsis gaditana
CCAGCTCCCACACGATTTTGTCGCCCTCCGGCAGCTGCAAACATACGCAGTAATCGTCCAGGAACAATCGATTCAGCAAGTAATGCGTTTCCGTGAGACGGAAGACCCTCCGCATCCGTAATAAGCACCGGAGCAACATCCGCTTCCTTCGGCCGGTCCCTCCCTCCCTCCCTCCCTCCCTCCCAACCACCATCCCGTACACGTCGTCCACGCACTTCTCCACCAGGCTCCATACCCGGAGGTAGGGATAGCTCACCACCCGCCTGGCAAACGTCCGCAGCACCTCCGCCACCGAGGCCTCTTTTCGCCCGTAGGTCTCCAGGTAGGCGAGGGAGGGGGAGAGGACGGTCAGCGTCCAGGCAGACTCCACCGTCGGCTCCCCCCCCGTGGTCCGGTGATCGTAGGCGAAGGCCAGCAATAAGTCCAAGAGCCCCAGGCCGACGGCCCGACGTTCCGCACGCGCCGCCCCCTCGCTCCCCCACAAGAACTCTCGGTTCTTGAGCAAGGCCAGCTCCTCCTCCTCCGCCTCCTCCCACCGCCCCTCCCCCGCTCCCTCCCAGAAGGGGTGGATGCCCGTCGCTTCCTCAAAGACCGGGTCTTCCTTCGCACCGAGCAGGTCGCCCAGGTACCTGTCCTCGTCGAAGTCCTCCGCCTCATCCGCTTCTCGCATGGCCCCCCTCGCTCCCTCGGGCGTCCGCTCTGGATCTCTCAGACGGAGCACCTCCAGCACCACCGTCTCCCCCCCCAGGTCGCCGAACACACCCTGGTACTGCCGGTTGAACCCGTACTGCGTGCGGCCCAGCAAGCCGCTTCCTTCCTCCCCTTTGCCCGCTGCATGAAAAATCTCACCCTCCTCTCCGTCGGGGGTGCCGCCGGCTTGGGCGGTGGCGAGGGACGGGCAAGAGGAAGGAAGGGGGCTCTCCGTGTCTGAGGTGCTGCCGGTGGGGAAGTCTTGGGAGCGTAGCACCTCGATGGTGGGGGGGCCGGGGCAGGGCGCGGTGGTACTCCCGCGGCCCTTTGCCACCGTGCTGATGGGCGTGGACGGGGCACAGAAGGAGCGCGTGGGCTGCAGGAGCGTGGTCTTCAAGTCCAGGTCCTCAAAGACACGCCCCGGTTCCTCCTTGGTGAGATGCACTGTCATGGTGCCGTGGTCCTGAAGCGGGATGGAAACCGAGGACGAGTCCCGCGTCGTGAGCAAGTCCGCAAGCATGCAGAGCAAAGGATCAGGCTAGCTTGGAGAGACGCGTGAGTTGTGTTCGCTAGGCAAGGAAGGGCTATCGACCTGTGCACGGGGACGGGAGACCTGCTCCACTCACCAAATTAGCGTCATAGACCGCGCGGCAATGACTCTCTTCGTCTTCATTGTTCTTGAGGGCGTGTGGGAACTGAAGCTTTAAGAGGTAGGGCCTGCAATAAAATACAAAGTCACGGCCATCCTGCGACAAACGATGCGGGAGCCGTAGGCGAGAGTTAAAATAAATGACAAACCCCTCGTACCAGAAGGAAAACCTACCGCAGAGACTTCCGCGTCACCTACACGGATGTAAGGCAACTTAATGGTTACTATGACGGTATTCGGGGTTTGCTGAAGGGAAAAGCGTGGCACCAACATTGCTAGCGGGGGAGGTGGTGAAGGAGGGGGATGGGCCTGCATGGGGAGGGTAAAGAAAGCCTCAAGCTTGAACGACGAACGTGCGACTCTCCCGAAAATGACAAACGGAAAAGATTTATGTGTGGAAAAGTGGCAACATTGTGAAGGACATGCTGGCGGGCATGTCAGCCAACACACGCCACAAAAGCTCGGCTACAGGGAGCGTACGAGCAGCAGGAGAGGCGAGATCCGAGTCGGTCCAGGAGGTGGGAGAGACGGGCCCACGCGAATACATGCCAGACTGATAGAGGTCCTTCACCATGCCCACCCACCTCACGTGTCTTATTTAAGTCTGCACTCCCCTGCTCTGCTCTGTTTTGGGATTTAGACTTGCTGCCCTGACCGCTTTATTATTTCCCTCCTCCTTCCCGTATCCACACCAGGAGGGACAGCCCAAATTCCCGGCGACAATATTCAGGCTGGGCTGCGCACAAAATCGTTCCCAGAATTCACAGGTATGTTCATGTTCCACTGGACCCAAAGTAGTCTACGGTTCTTTTCAAGTCTTGGGAGCACGGGGGGCAGAAGGGAGGGAGGTCGAGGCCTGAATGCGCGCCCCTGCAACGCGTAACGCGTCGAAAATGGCGGGGTCTGCTGCTTTTTGAAATGGACGTGAGAGTGGTATTGATGGTCTGTGATCAATGGTCGGGTGGGCGTGAGAGATGTTTCTGCAGCCGTCTCGCTTCACTCCGCGTACCAAAACATTCTGCACTCCATTTCCTCCCATGTCCTTCTATCTGCGAAGTAGGCGGCGGCCGTCTGTCCGCTGAAAAGCCTGGAGTCCTTTTGGAAAAGTCTCGGACTCCAGTGACCGAGTTCAACGCCGCCTTGCAAATATTTGGTCCGCTAGCGCCCCCGGTTCTGCCCTCTCTTCCGCGGCCACCCTGCCCTCCCCCT
>NW_005802944.1:8395-8830 GCF_000240725.1 Microchloropsis gaditana
GGGGCAGGAGGAGGGCGGCAAGCCCGAGGGCAGCCGGTCGAGAAGTGCAGGGAGGAAGGCGCAGCACGTGGTGTTCTCGGGGCTGGACCGCATCGGCTGCACGAAGGACATGCTTTTGAAGAAGGAGCTGACCCGCCTCAAGGCCGACGTGGAGTTGGGGAAGCGGGGCTGGAACGTGGATCTGACGTGGGCGGAGGCGACCCGGATGTTGGGCGTGCGCCTGGAGCATGAGGGCTTCGTCAAGGCGGAACTGGAGCTGACCTTCCCCGCCGCCTACCCCCAGGAGCCCCCCCTCTTCCACTACAAGGGGCCGCGCTTCGACGACGCGGTCGACTTCGTCCTCGGCGCCGACACCCTGGAGCCGTGCCGGAAGGAGAACTGGAACGACACCTTCTCCTGCTCCTCCCTTCTGACGCTCGTGATGGTAGGGTGTAG
>NW_005802943.1:0-2396 GCF_000240725.1 Microchloropsis gaditana
CCCTCCTGTCGCTTCGACAGCGCCAAAAAGGGCCAGTCCTCCAAGCAGAGAGGAGCATGTCCCCGCACTGGATACTGCGGAAGAGAGCTTACCCGGGGAGAGCCCGTGTGCGGCCACGGCACTGTCGTCGACGGCTCTCTCCCTGGCCGTGCCTCTGACCGTGGGGGGCGTACAGCATTTCCTCACGGCGCAAAGTGCGCTTGCCCAGCACAGAGGAGAAGAACGGCAGTGGGCAGACGGGACCGACGTGCCTCCCATCTTGTACCATGAAGGCGTGGCCTACGTCCCTGTCGCGACCACCACCCTTCCCTCCCCTTGTGGCCCTCCACCCTCTGCGTCGTCGGTCAAGTCCCCGACAGTCGGCCAGGCGGGCCCGATGCGTGCCTGGGAAGCGGCTAAGAAGAACGTCATTTGCCTAGAGCGTCTGACCGAGCACCAGGCGCTTATGCAACATCACCTTCGCCTCCAGCAGCAACGGTTGACGATGGAACGTCGACGTGAGGAAGCAGTGGTGAATGAGGCTTGTGGCCTGGTGGATCTAGACGGCTTGCCAGTCGCAGACCATGAGCAGGAGAGCGCAGGGTCCGGCGGGGCCCGAAACATCATACATCACCACCACCACGACGATGAACAGCAGGAGCAGGATGAGGACGAGGAAGCGGAGGCGAAGGTGGAGGCGGAAGTGGGGGGTTTGGACTTGCTACACCGTCACTATCATCACCACCATCACCACCATCATCCTGCTGGAGGGGGGGACGAGGAGGAGGAGGACCTGGCCATCGTGCCTCCCACATTCGAGGAGGATGGACTGTAATGTTCCTGGTGAGAGTGGCAAATAGAATGCCTCAGGAAGAGAGATGGCTCGAGAAAGGCGTCGGCGCGGGTAGGGAGAAGAGGGGAAAGCTTTGTTTAGAACGTATTAGACGTCTAGAGGTACCGGCTTGCACCCTTAGGCATGTTGGTGAGAGGCTTGTCACGCCCTTGCGTGCACACATGAAGGAACAAGGCAATTAAATTAGAGGCTATGGAAACGCAAACTGGAGGTCGACAGACAGCATGCAGCTGAAATCTGTGAGAACTCGTGACTGAGAGCGAAATGTAGGAGTCGCGACACAGGATGCATTGAGTGACAGCGTGCGTGGAAGAAACATCGCTATAGCTCGCCATTAACAATGACGCGAATCTAAGATGGAGGTCTTATGTAAGGCTTAAGGATAAATTGTGATAGCCTTCGCGCGGATGTCATTCAAAGGAAAGAAGCTCATAAATATCGAGGGCTAGCTAACGGGTAAAGAATTTAATACACAAGTAAATATTCGCTTCCTCAAAAACTTGGTCCCGGAAAGCCAAAATTAAGTTACCAGCTCATTTACCGATCAAGCAAGTAAACTGCGCTTTTATGTCGCTGCCAGTGTAGAAATGGCCCATACGTTCCTGCTACAGTCCTGGCAAACCGTGAGGAAGACCACCACCGCCCGATTACTCAAATGCCACCAGCAAGGCACATCAATGTCGAAATGTCCTATGCAAGCGTGCGCACTATTTATGAGCGGTAGAGGTGGGCGATCTATTTCTTCAAATATCACATCACTTAAATTGACCTCAGTTTCCCACCCCAACTTGTTCCTAAGCGAGCCGCTTGACTCCTCGAATGACGTCCCGCTATTACGCGACACTCGATCTGTCACTCCCACTCAAAGCACCACCTTCCTCATACGTCACAGGATTGGCACCACATTATCCGCGTCTCCGCCATGTTAGATCAGGCGTGGGTTTTCAAAAAGAATGGCGTTGTCCTCTGGTCTCGTTGCGTGGTTCCCATCAAGGGGCCTCAAGAGGGTTTCCTGGGCTCCTCCATCGTCCATCATCTCATCCGCACCGTACTCCTCGAAGAAAGGGCTGGCGCGGCACAGGCTACGTTGGATAAGCACGTGTGCAAGTGGTCGCTGAGCAATGATCAGCCGGGGGTGGTGTTCGTGCTGGTGTACAACAAAAATGTCTTTCAAAATTTGACGTACGTGGACGAGTTTTTGCGACGCTTGAAGGAAGACTTTCTGGCAACCTTCTCCCCAGCCAAGCTGGTCGCTGCTTTAAGCCGCGTGAATTACGATGAGCGATTCACAAACTTGCTGGGTGCGGTGGAAGCACGGGCACGGGCATTACGGCGGGGAGGGAATGGAAGCAGGAAACCACCTGCCATGCCGTCTGTAGGGGTCGGCCATGCGATACGAAGAGGAGAAGCGGAGGGAAGGGGCGAGGACACGGATGGTGGGAGCAGTACAGAAGAGTATGAGGAAATAGGAGGAGATGAAGGGCGGAGGGACGATGACACGCCGGAGACGGAAAGGACAGGCACCGAGGAGGAAGAGGAGCGTGTAGCGGCCGCGAGGAGACGT
>NW_005802943.1:2414-8793 GCF_000240725.1 Microchloropsis gaditana
ACGAGTCGGAGCATTTCGGCGACGATGACAAGGTTCAATTGTCTTCAGCTGGACTTGCCGCCCCTGGGTGGCGGGGGGAAGAAGGAAGTGGCATTAGAGGAGGTAATCGAGCATTCCTTCCGGGAGGAGGTGATCGAAAGCAGCGACGGAACATTCCTTCGGAAAAAGCTCTGCCTGGATGCGCTCCCTCCCGTCCTCATTCTCCACCTCAAGCGCTTCATTTTTGACCTCCATCAAGGGGTGGGCGTCAAGCTGCACCACAGAGTCCACTATCCGTCCTGCCTCAGGCTGCCTTCTCAGATGCTCTCAGTAAGTCTGCGGACGACGGCCGGGATCGAGGGGGGAAAAGGCGAGGGAAAGGGCCCTGCATACGAGCTGTTTGCGGTGGGGCTGCACTATGGTCGTTCCTTGAACGGTGGCCACTACACGGTGTTTTGCAAGGAGGGGGGGGGTGGAAAGGAGTGGGTGGGATACGACGACGAGCGCGTCGATCGGGTTCAAGAATGGGAGGTAAAGAGTTATACAGAGCAAGTCTACCTCCTTTTCTATGAACGGGTTTAGGTCGGGGAGAGAGAGGGGTCGGTGGGAAGGGAAAGACAGGGCTGTACAGCGGTCAGGCAAGGATGGTGGAAAATCGTTCAAATGAAGTAAGCTACCGGCGACTACCCCTTGCTTGGCTCGTTTTTAGGAAAATTCTAGTCGTTCGCGTTCTGCCTCCTGCGTACATTTTGCCCATCTTTTAAAATTTTAAAGGGGGTCATGCAGACGGTGGAAGCTTAGCCACGCAGGCTTTCCGCTCCGTGTAACCAATGGTCAGGACTAGGCAATGCATGGGCAGAGATTGTGCGGCTCAAGCTCGTGCTGGCGAGTTGATCGGGGCAGCATCCAAAATAGAGCTTGATTCCGGCGACAGTGGTGGGAATCGAGATTGTGTCAGGAATAAGGATAGCATTCGGACTGTGCGACAGCTAAGACTAGAGCGGGATGGTAGACTACACGCAAGGGCGGAGGCCTCGTGGGACAGGCGGACCCTGGCAATTGAAGCTACGTACCCCTGTGGAAATTAAGCGTAAAAACCGTCTTACAAAGTAATCGACTAACAGCATCTCTTATATTTTTCCTTTGTTGCTAGTTGATGGAGGTGGTCACTTTGCCATGACCTTTTAAAAGGCCCTGCGAGGATGGCGCACCGGCGGAAGAGCCCTAATGGTTATGACGATCCTCTCCACGGCAAGGCTCGCACATAATCTACCTTTTTCCTCCCTCTTTCATCAAAACCCATTCTTTTTTAGCTTTTTTTTCAAAAAAAAAGAGAGTTTTCACCTCGGGGCACTGCTTTGCCTAGCTTATCTGAAGCCTTAGTCGCACAACAGTGACTCGCGGGTGTCTACCTTGGTCTTGGGATTCGTGCCTAAAGGAAAACAATTGTCCGAGTTTGAGCTTGTTCATCGAGGCCTCAAAATTTCCGCCCCTCCAAGAGTCCAAGACATTCTCCACACACTCCGGCACCCATGCCAACCGTGGCTCCAACACTCTGCGTACCTGTCGCCTTCTCGCAGAGCTTTTTTTGAACGAAACGGTCGAGCAACGTGTCGGAGAAATCCGCACCCTCAATGGAACCAACTTTCAGGACTGTTTCCGTGAAGTAGGCGTTGTTGACGATCGCGTCCTTGAGAATAGCGTCGACCATATTCGCTCCCTCGAAGGAGGCGCTGGTTAGGTCGGCTCCTGCGGGGAAATGCGGTGAAAGCAAGCGATAAATTTGCTGATAGATAATGTCATGCCCTTGGATATGTTACATTTATGTTTTTGATGTTTTGCATCTCTGTGTGGCTCGCTGCTCTTTCTCAAGGAAACCTACCGGTAAAATCAGCCTCAGTCAAGGCCGACTTGTAAAAACGCGCACCCATAAGCTTTGCTCCCTTGAAATTGGCGCGTTGCTGTATGCACGTAATTTGAATTTATTAAATACAGAAATATAAATTGCTTGATAAATTGCTTGATTCACACTCCTGCCTTCAATATGGACTCACTACCCCATCAAAAATCCCTCCCCCGTACCCCGCCAAAACCATGACCCACCGCAAAAGCCCCCGAAAAGTCTTTTTTACTGAAGTCTTTTCCACTGAAGTCTTGATCTGCAATTTTGGCCTCTGCGTAATCTTTTCCTCCACCGGAAATGGCGTGTGCAGTGGGTACATCCAAAAACGGACCGAGGAGAAGAATCGGAGCAAAACTCAGAAGCCGGCGGATGGAGATGATGATGGGATTTGAGGATGGCAAGGATGACGATGCTGAAGAAATTGCCACCGTTGTCCTTAGTATTTTTTATTCGAAATCAGATAAGATGTGTGTCCCTATGGATACTTTCAGGGCACTAAGAAAGACGTCACGGACATGGAGGGAAAATCAGCTGACCTGCGGCAAGACGAAGGCATCTTTCCCCGTACAACAAAAGATTGGACGCTAATGCAACTGATCAGGAGAAAAAGCATAGCAGGTTGCAGTGTCGGACGCATGGCTGTGGGTGCTGCTGTATGGGGACAAGGTAAGAAGCAATAGCTTCAAGTCATTGAAAGGAATGATTCATTGTCCACGGGGTTCGACAGGCAGGAGGTTAGATAGAGCGGAGTTGGAAGTGAGGCCTTTAAAGAAGGCAACAAAAATATTGAAAGGTCAAATAAACGTCAATCGTTGTTGTATCTATGGAGTTATACTGAGTTGCTCGTGGGGAAAAAAACACCAGTTGCGCTATCGCTTTTCTCGTTTTCAATCTAGCGTCGTTCTTCGTGACTCGCGAACTGAAGCATGAGAAATACAGACTGTCACACAAAACGCTTTTATATATCACAGGGGATAAAATGATGACGAGTAATGACACGTCTGGTACAAGTACACCCTCCATGGCACAGTGCGATCGTTGGCCTGCACTGGAGAGCGATGCGGAGGTCTATACGGCATTGCTACATACACTATTAAGCCCTTCATCTACGCCTTCAGACACCCGCACCCCTTCATGTCCATTTTTTTTCCAAGATGTATTCTCTTTGGACGATGATTACTTGGGGTTTGTGCACGGAGAGACGCTGGCATTGATACTCGCGTATGACGATCGCGCGCTCAATCCGAGTCAAGAGTCTCCACCTGATCCTCAACTGCCAATCGCACCTATTTTTATCAAGCAACTTCCCGTCCTCGACAATGCCTGCGGCACGATTGCGTTACTTCATGCAATAATCAACACACTGCCAGCTTCCACCATTCCATCATCCTCGCTTCTTGCCAAGTTTGTGTCACCGATACAGGCTGGGGAAACGTCATTTACAAGTGAAAGCTTAGGAATACGCTTGGACGCTCACGAAGGAATTCGCGCCGCACACTGGTGCGTTCCCTAAAGATAACATGTAAAATGATGTATCTCCCTATGTATAAAGTGTTCTTTCCCTCTTCGAGTTTGCTCTGGGATCCGCCAATTGGGGGGCCTCGTTATTACTTTGGCATTTCGAATTCGTATCTGATTTCCTATTTTAAGTCAATGGCATACGTCAATAGATGAAAATTTGATGTGATAAGTTGATTGTTTTATGAACGAGAGAAATATTAACACCTCTGACGATCTTCTCGCATTACCATCTCACAGTGAGCATGCTGCTCAAGGACAGAGCGAGCAAGTCCAAGGTGATGCAGTGCGCTATCACTTCATCTGTTTGATTCCTAATCCATTATCGCCCTATCCATCTGTTCTTGAGCTTGACGGTCTTAAAGCACACCCAATCATACACGTTGGGGGAAGTGAGAATGGAAAAAAGGGAGAAACGTTTTTGCAAATGGGCGCAATGGTGTTGAAGCGTGAGTTCCTGGCGCAATTCAGCAATGCAGATGAGACACAAATAAATGTTCTGGCCCTTGTTCGCGAGGATCCATGAAAGTATGCCCAAAAAAAGACAAGGCGGTACTACCCGTCTTCAAATTTTGTCGCAGGCAAAGAAAGACAAGGAGGTACTACGCGTCCTCAAACATTGTCACAGGTTGTTTCTTTCAAAAACAAAGAGATGTTACAAAAAAGCCACAGCACGCATGCTCTCTCTTATAGCATGCATATATCATTTGTACACATGCTGAACAAGCTTCGCCCGAACACAGTGTCTCGAGGCATGATTTGGACGTGGGCCATGGCTTCTGGTCACGCAGAATGTCATGCCAACTGTTTTTTTTTATAATGACCAATCCCAACACAACTGGTCTAACATAAACGCGCAAAAGTAAATTTTGTGTGATATTTGTAAAAACTTTACTGGAGGCATGCCCTTCGTCCGTTCAGTTTCTGCCGACGTCTTTTTTAGGACAATGGATAGCAGGCACCCATGCAGGGCCTCAGGGCGATGGATTTGCATGCATGAATCCATGTTGAAGAACAATGTGTGTATCTCTGTGCCCCCCGCGAATCATGACCCCTGCCGTGCCCTGTCATGTCCGTCGAATAATTTTCGGAGGATTGCCTCGTCTTGTTGCGCCTTCGCGCGCGTCTGCATGTGAGAGGCGGCCGTAATGTTGAGCGAAGTTGACGACGTCGTTAAGTTGAAGCGAAAGGAGCGTCGCGTTAGAAGCGGCGACGTCCCTGCATAGTACTTGGACGCGTGTACGCACGAGTTTCCCGTGACGTGGACACCGGGCAAGGTCGTAGCCTGCCGCGGTTCGGCATGCGTCCAAGCGTATTCTAGCTGATTAATTTGTGTACAGTGTGTCCTGGGAGGGCCTCGGTGGTGGAACACGATGAATTTTAGAGAGGACAAGTCCGAGGTCCGCCTGGGGCCTCAAAATGGAGGAGGACGACACATGCACACTCGTACATGGTCATGAATGACGTTCGGTCCTCTTTTAACCATCGGCAACATCCGCATGTATGATATCCATAGAAATGAAAGCGATGTTCAGGCTGTTGGGTCATCGTTTTATGTGTCTCTGGAAACCCGGTGGACAACTCGATTGCTCGGACTTTCCATGTGAGGAAATCCCTCTACCGAAATTTTAGGAGCCTTGAGCATCCGTCCATACGGGCTGGCCTCTTTAGATACTTTCGACGATCGTAGGACAACAAATTTCAATGGTATATCTTGATCCATCTTTTCATCCACGGCAATTAGGCGCGAAACCCGGCCCCAGGAGGGCTTTATTCGCGGCGAGGACCCTGGCATGGGAAGGCGAAACTTGGAATGAGGAGCGTGGCCTGAAGAGAGAAGGCCTGGAAACCGTGTGATGCAACGTGGTAAAACGCACCCTCTGTGATTCCTGAGAGTGGAACGTCGGTATTCACCAGCAGTGCTGAGCGGGACCAGGGTGGGGGGTGTGGGCTAGCGTCGAGTTTTCTCAACGGAGAGGGGGCATGGAAGAAAATCATGACCATCTACTGCAGGCGCCCAAAGCTGCAATTGGCTACGAAGATAACTTGGAGGGGGATCGAGGAGGACGTGAGGGTCGTGTTCAAGCGCATGGGGGAGGGCTTCGGACCACGATGTCCACGGTGGCCTCTGTTGGAGAAGGCTTGAAGCGACGGGCGTCGGGGAAGCCAGAGAAGCCCAGACAAGGAGCTTTGCACGACCCCTTGGGCCACGACGATGAAGATGCTTTCCGTGAACTGGACGAGTGTTTCCACAACGCTGACGGGCTGATGCCCCGGGTATCTCGGGAAGAGGACTTGGTCTATCTAGGGGGAAAAGGAGGCCCTGCTCTGTTCGCGCTCCACCATCAAGGTCAGGCGGGCATGTCTCCTCCGTTGCATGAGAGTGGAGACTTAAACGTGTCCGGGAGCGAGGGCGAAAAGCTCTCGAATCGCGGTGTCTTTCTCACAGGTAAGGAGGCGGCAAAGCTCCGGTCCCGGGAGCCACTCGCCGGAGACACCGTGTCGAGAGGAGAGACCGGAGGGGACATCCACCGTACGGAAAGTGCCTCAAGTGACCAAACTTCCGGCTGCGACAGCCATGCCAGCAGCATCAGCACGGGGGCTACGGCACTGAGCAAGAAGCGGCCGTGGAAGCCGGAGGAGGATGAGTACTTGCGCGCTTTGGTTCACCGTCAAGGCGCGCGGGACTGGGGCCAGATTGCGGAACATTTTGAGAATCGGAACGGAAAGCAATGCCACCAGCGTTGGAACTACTTTTTGAGCCCCACGGTTCACTCTGGGGCCTGGACCGCGGAGGAGGACGAGAAGATCGTGAATTTCCAATGTCTTCTCGGCAATAAGTGGGCGCGAATTGCTACCCATATACCCGGACGTACGGGGCACGCAGTGAAAAACCGGGCCCACCAGATTGCGAACAAGATGAGGAAACGCGAGCGGAAACGTGCGCGAAGCCAGGGGTGGGTGGAAGGGAAGGGAGGG
>NW_005802942.1:0-676 GCF_000240725.1 Microchloropsis gaditana
GGGTACCTGTGGTGGTCCTTCGACGGAAGCGGTCTTGACGATGGCGAGGAGCCCCTGGTACTGGACCGACGGGTCCAAGGGAGACTCTGCCATGCGTCGCAGGAAAGGAAACCGGGTGGCCCCTTTCCTGTGGGGAGGAGGGTGGCACATGGAAACAGGAAAGCGCCGGGAGTGAGGAAGAAAGCGGTGATTAATGCTGTCCGACACATCATTTCGTCCTTTGATGCCAATCGTCGTCCCTCTCCACACCAACACACTTTCTAACAAACCAAAGGATCCCTGCGCTTGTTGATTATTTTTCCCCTTGTCCTCTATTGCTCATGCATTTCCTTCCCCCCGTCTCTTATCCTCCCTCCCACCCTGTCTCTGATGATGTGCTCTTACCGGCATGTGGGACAGGTGGCATTCCGTTCCAACCAGGAATTGATGCAATTGGCCTAGGAGGCATATGGAGGGGAACACGTTGGATTGTGCATTAGTTTTCTATCTGCCTGTCGCCGAGGCCAGACCCCAATGCCTCCCCTTCGTAAAGCGGCTTGTGGCATCCCAACCCCGACATCCTGCACATTATCCCTGCATCCCGAACACACGCTCAGAATTCGTCGTCTGGCCCTTCCGACTTCCACCGATTTGACACACCATGCCTTCTACATTGCTTTTACATCCCCCCCCCCCC
>NW_005802942.1:2576-8773 GCF_000240725.1 Microchloropsis gaditana
ATGGAGGAAACACCCCGAATGCGGGGAATGGAAGCAAAAAAGGATGGATGTTGTAAGGTCATGATTGTCAGCTGTGTCCTTGAATGAGAAGAAAGGGGGCCTTGACGGAAGAGAGCGCGACCGCATCAGGACGAAGAGGTTGCCACGCGGCAGGGTTTTTGAATCAAGGGTAGAAAACTCTCACTCAGAGTGTCTGAGAGTCAGGTAACATGTAATTTGTAGCTTCTGACGTTGAAATCAAATTTCTAAGTGACGTGTTGCATTAAAGCGATTTCCGAAGTCGTCCTGGACAACTGTGTACATGTAACGGAATATATATCAATCTCTACCAGCAGTCATGACACCAGCCTTAAATCAAATAAAGAATAAAAGGGCCATAGTCTGGTGCAATTTGCTTACGAGGAAAGGGGCATGGAAAAGAACTCCTGCGGGATGTGTCGACAAGACGGCTGTGCCGCTAGTACGGCTTTCCACACCTGCAGAACATATCATTCAAATTTGTAAGGTACACGCAGGTTTGACAAACTCATTAAATTGTCGTAAGAGCCTAAGCTAATCATCGCGCTGGAATTTGTTCCTTTCCTTTGTCTTCGAATGTTGACCCCACACACAGAGACAACGCGTTATAATCAAAACAAAAAGATCGCGATCATCATCATTGTCTGAGTCACCATACCGGTGCATCATCGAAGGCACCCAACTACGCAAGTAAGCCGGCTGCACGCTCACATATACGCCAAGAAGTCGCTTCCCTATCAAATCCAGACACCCAACGTGGCCCTTTCCTTCTCCCTCGTCGGCACAAAACAAAGTTATGGTCGGTACATCCTCAGACTGCAAAAAAGATATCCATGATCGACAGGCGCCACAGGGCTTCGCAACCCTAGGCGCTACCTTCCAAGGCATATTGGAGGATTGCTGCATTAGCATTTCCTCCCGTCTTTGTCCCACATCCTTGCTATAGAAACTGCCTTCTAAATTCTACCATTATCTCACTTTCTAGTCCACGCAAGCGCGGCTTTCTTGCCCCGTTCGGCCCCGCCCTGAACGTTGGCTACCTCCGATCTGTTTGCTTACTATGTACACCCTACCCAGGCAACATTCCTTCACTCACTACACATTCCCCTGCTACCGCAACGCTTCTTGTGCCTTAGTCAACAGCTCCCTCTCCCTAGTCTCGACCACTGCGGCCACGGCACTCAATCCCTTCCCTGCTCCCAGTCCCTGAAGGACGCTCTTGTTTTGCTCGTTCCCTTCCGCAAGTGCCACCACCCCCGCCAGGGCGCTGAGGGTGACCGCTCCCCTCCCTTTCCCTTCCTGTAGTCCTCCCACTACCGCCCCGCAAGCACGAGGCCAGGAAGTCTCCAAGTCCCTCTGGGGGAGGGAAGCTACCAAGTCCAAGCACAAGCGTTTCGCGTGCATTTCCGCGGTGTCTATAAGAGAGGAGGACGCGGCGGCGGTATTCGGGAGTGAACTCAGACGGGACCGTTTCTGGGACAGCAGGGAAGGCGGGGCGGGGGGAGGTGGGAGCATGAGTGTCGAAGGGGCGTGGGAGTGGGAACGAGGGTGGCTGATTGCCAGGCCCCCCGCAACCTCCTCGAACATGGTATGTACCGACGCGTCGTCGCTCAATATGGCAACTTCGTCTGTGCAAGGACAGGATTTTGAAGGGAAGGCATGAGTCTTACTCTATTGGAAGTTTCGGCCAGGGCACATTGATAACTGAGACATGCTTTTGGTCATTTCTTGTTCGACACTCACCAGGGGCACAGTCCCTTGCCACCAAAGTCAGCCATTTCAAGATTCCCAGAGCCGAGAGGCGCGTAATTTCCTTCTCGTCCAATACGTTTGAGGAGTAGGAGGAGTGGGAGGAAGCGACGGAGGAAGAGGAATGGATCTGCTTCCATACCGCCCTGAGAATGGAGAGCACTGCACGCACGTAGGACGGTCCCGAGGGAACAGGGAGGGTGCTGGCCGCGATGTCACCATCACCTTCCGCTTTGACCTCCGCGTGGCCATTGGCCTGATCGTGGGAGCCGTTGCCATTTCCATTAGTGTGGAGATTGGATGCGTGCTGGCAGGTGCGGATCTGGCCCGGCGAATCCATTTCCTGTAGAACCACGAAGAGAAGGGCGGGAAAGATAGGGACGGTGAGAAAATCATTTTTGCAGGGGAGCAAAAGCTTTCGGTGCTCCTTTTTTTACCACTTCCTGTTTCGCGCCTTACCTGAGCTGCTAGGGAGACGATCAAGCCCAAGGCCGCACTGCCAATGTCCTCGTCCGTAGGATGCAGGGCAAGGGAGAGTGCTACCAGAGAGAGGACGCTGGGAGTGATCAAGGAGGACCGTTGTAAAGGGCTTCCGTCTTCCGCGAGATTCTATAAGGAGAATGGAGAGATATATTGGGAGTGGAGTAATGAGTAACGACGGAAGAAGCGCCCGAGCGTTGGCTGAGCATCATCCAAGGAGTGAAACAGGAAAGTGAATGACTCGTTCGTACCTGAAGGCAAGAGAGTGCAAAGTGTTGCAGAACAGGCTGGCTGGGGTGCGCCTTTACCACGTCGACCAAGGCCGCCATCATCTGCGGTCGAGGAGAGCAAGAGGAGGGAAGATATACGTGCGTGAGCAATCGCCTTGGGACTATCCAGAGGAGAAGCGTGGTTGTCCCCCCACCCGGCTTGACGACTTCGTAAACCACCCCTTTCTGTCTCATCTCGGTAGTGACCTCACCTGCTCGTTCCAGACACGTTCCACTGTCTCAGGACTTTCCTCCGTCAAAGTTGCGAGGACCATGCAGCATTTTTCTTGCAGGGACGCCACGGACAGGTATCGTTTCATTAAGTCGAGCACGCAGCGGGTGATTCCGGACTGGGAAAATGGTGAGGACGTGAAAAAGAGCGAGAAGGACGGACATGAAGAAAACGGCGTCAAAATTGGATAGATTCTGGTTCCATGTCCTATTTCCCCAACTAAACAGATTTCCCGATCAATCGGCCCTCGCATTTCTTCCGTTGAACAGCACTGCTCTTGCCATCTCATCCTTTCACGATTTCTTTTTCTCCCTTTTTACCTGCAAAAGCATCTCCCTGGCCGTGGGACTCGCGTCTGTAATAAGAATCGCTACTTCCAGATAAATGTCTTGCGAGTCTTCGTCGCGCGCATAGTTCTCCATCGCGGCAACAAAACTGGGGAAGATCGGAAAACGAAAGGAGAAAGGGAAAGAACAACAAGAGTGAGGAGATGAGGATTTAAGCAACGAGTACACTCTGGTGTTGGTGGACATATATGAAGAGGAAAGAAGAAGGGAGAAAGGGAGGAAAGATACTGACATCAAAATGCTAAAATAAGTAGGGATGGGAGGACTCACTTGGATGCCGTGGGCTGGTCATCAAGTAGTGGGTGGCGGCCATTGACTACTTCCAGTAAGAAGAGAAGGGCGGGCGAGGCAGAAATTTCCAGTTCTGACTCGGCCGGGATGGTGGCCAGTGCACGCACCAAAGCCTTGGAGAGAAAGCGAAAAAAGTGTTGTGCATTAAAAACAGTGTAATGCAGGGTGAATATGCGCTGCAGTCAACTACCAGAGAATTGAAAGGCTCACTTACTCCCATATTCCCTTTTCTCCCTCTCGCTTTCCCCCACCCTGTCTTTCATCTTTCCTGCTTCTTACCTGGAAGGCCTGTGCTTCAGCCATCCCGTCCCCATCCCTCGTTGGCCCATTGAGATCGGTCGGCCTCTCCTTGGCCGGATTTTCCCTGTTCCACCCCACCGCCTGCTGGAAGGGCGGAGGTTCCGAACCGTTTGCCAGGACGGAGGGAGGGTGATGGTGGAACTTGTGCTGCGCCGAGGGGGAGGTGAGAAGGAAGGCAGTCTTGTTCAAAAGAATGGTGGTGGCTGTCGGTGAGAGGAGGGTGGAATGGAGGGAGGAAAGGAGGGGAGGAAGATGGTGAGGGGACGTAACGGTATTCCACGCTGTTCGCAGAGGAAAAAAAGAAAACGAGAGGAAAGAACACATTTGTGTGCATAGGGATTTTAAAAGAAATATCAAGAATACGTAGTGGAAAGCAGGAAGGTAGAAAAAACGGAATCCAAGGGGAACGGAGAGGGACGCACCTTTTTCTGCCAAACGCTGTGCCAGAGCCAAAGGCATGTAGAGCGCAACCATGGCCGCTGAACCCGCCACGTGGATCTGTCGGAACGAGTGACTGGTGGATAAATAGGGCGGGCTCATGTGCGTCGTTGGGTTCCCTTCCCAGCCGTCCGCCAAGTCAGGCCCTCGGCCATTTCTCGCCCCTTGGTTTTCTCACGTCCCGTCTACCCCCGCCTCGTACCGCCACGTCGAACGGGTGCTTGTTAAAGATTTGTGTCACAACCAACGCCGCCTTCAGGGCCACCAATCGATGCCGATTCTCCGCGTGCTGCCAGGCAAGTTTGGCGATGGCGAAGCAGCATTTGACCTGATACATACGCGGGGGCAAGACGTCGAGGGAGGAAGGGAAACCGGCTCTATGTGAGCACCTTTGGCCAGAATTGATTTTTTTATCGAGGTTTTTCACTCAAAACAATGCCGTCTAATTCACGATGTTTTGGCTCGCGAATCCCTGAAAAAGCAGTCCGCTCTAAGCCGTCCGCTCCCACTTTTCCTCCCTCCCGCTCTACCTGCAGGTCTCTCGCGTCAGGATGAGCGGCCATGACCGCCAATAGAACGCGGCAACAATCCAGCTGCCCCAGACAGCTTCGTTCGACGGCCCCGCGAGAGGATAGGCTGGAGGGAGGGGGGAAGGAGGGGGCAATGCTTGGATTAGAATGCCCACAGGGAAAACGGACTGACGCAATCATGTTCAACAACCGAAAAACGAGTTTTCCGCTAGATTTTATGATGTATCTCTCGCACGTATATATATATTACATAACGCATCATGCCTCCGTCATGCATGCATGCGCATGAAAAAGAAAAAGACGCTGCCTCGGAACATACCTGTAGATGGCCGTGATAGCCCCGTCTAACACGTCCAAGTCCCTCCAAAAGGTCTTCATCATCTGGACCAGGATGGCGCCGGCGCCCGCTTCGAAAACCCTCTGGGTGTTGGCCTCATGCCGGGAGAGAAGGGCATTTAGAGCGTAAAGGCCTGTCGAAGAGGGAGGGAAGGGAGCAGCGAGGGAGGCAGGGAGGGAGGGAAGGAGGGAGGGGAGGAAAAGAGAGGAATGAGGGAGGGCCAAAAGCACCCAGTGATCTGGTTGATAGACTAGAATAAATGTGGTTTAGGATTGAGAAAGAAAAGGCGGGACCAAGGTCAAGGAAGAGGAGTGCGTACCTGAGAGTTGGATCCCATAGTCGTCGGGCCATTGACGGAGGCTTTCAGTGACGCGAGAGCACAGACCTGCGAGGCCCAGACGGTTCTGCCATTCAGGATGGCCGGTGGCTAGACCCACGAGTGCCTGGAGGACAAGAAAGAAGGCCGGAGGGCGGGGGGGGATAAACGCATTGGAAAAACGCGATCCGGGTCGTTGGACTCGGTTCCTGCGCCGATAATCCTGTAGTGTCATGCAGCTCCCTTTGCCATCCTCGCACAGCTTCCTTTCCCTTCATTCATTTCCCCAGTGTACCTGACAAGCGGCGGCTTGTAAGTCCTTGTCGTCGGTATGCATCTCAAAAATGCGCGTGAAGAGCTCTTCAGCTGACTCCTATCGTGGAAGGGACAGGGACAAGGGAACGAGAAAAGGCGCCAAGGAATGAGATATTAGGACAGGATTCCACAAGTAACGTTTACAAATAGCAGGGTTTGGTTACATATTAGCTAATAGAGGTAAAACGACGGGGAAAAGTATGAAATGCAGGGAGCGAAATAGGGTGGGAGGGAGGGAGGGAGGGAGGGAATACCTGTTGGAAGTTCGCCCTTGCCCCTTCGCTTTTGGCAGCCAGGGCTTCGATTGCTTCCAAACCCATTAATTGGATGCAGCGATCCCCGCTGAAAGTCTGCATTGCCGTCACGACGAGACGACAGGCCCCCAGCTCGCCGAGACGAGTGACGTTTTGGATCGAATACTGGGGGGGCGGAAGAAAGGAACCAAGACCCACGGTGGCATATGAGTATCAAAATACATCAACACCAATTATTCAAGAAAGTCGTAACACAGCTTAAGTGAAATACGTGGAAGAGGAAGGGAGGGAAAAGTAAGGGAGGGTAGGAGACAGAGGGGG
>NW_005802941.1:0-8772 GCF_000240725.1 Microchloropsis gaditana
GGGGGGGGGGGGGAGGAGGAGCTGTAGTCTTCTTCCCGGAGGCAGTCGTCAATGCGCCGGGCGGCGAGCAGGGAGAGCTTCAAAGAAGCCTCTTCGTAGCCATGTTGGCAGTGACGGTAGAAGCCGATAAGAATCAAGGGAAGTGGAAGGAGAAAAGGGATCAGGTACCCCGCACCCAGGACCGCCATGTAGCCGATGAGGGTGAGGTGGGACAAAAGGAGGGCCACGAGGGTCCTGTCAAAGACGCTGTACCACATGCGCCCGCCGCCTTCGTACTGGGGCACGTAGACGTACAGAACGTGGTAGGTATAGAGGATCTCAATGAGGAAGAAGTAGACAGCGCCGATGACGAGGGCGATGGGCATGATCACAACGTAAGTCAGACAAATTGTCAACACGAGGAGGAGGGAGGGATAGGTCCAGCCGTAGGCCATGATAGGCACGTAAACGCGGGCGCGTCGCTGGCGGGCAGTCTTTCTGTCGTGATCCGTGAAGAAATGGAGGAAAGCTACCCGGATCAAGGGCCAAGCTCTGGTAAACTCCCACATGAGCGCCGAGAACGCCTTGGTCACGATGATCTGCATGAAGTAGACGGCGACGACAGGAACCTGGCACCCTAGCACACGAACAACCACGCGCGGATCCTGGATGATCGCCATCACCTCGTCCAAGAGCGCCCCGCCCACGATGGTCGCATAGATATTGACCATCTGATAGTAAAAGTAGCGCGCCATCACCGAGGCGTCGATGTCACTGTTTGTGCGGATGCGTTCATAGTTCCGACTGAGCCACCAGAAAAGGTTCGGCAGGATAGCCAGGATGATGAGGAGCAGCAAAGTGGGAACGAAGTCGATCCCAAGGAAGAGCGCGAATCGACCGAGGGACCCCAGCCTATCCAAGGCTGGATCTGAATTACCCCAGGCTTGCAGCTGGCTTTGCATTTTGTACAGGGATGACACCAACGCGCCCCAAAAGAGGCTCAAAATGGTGATTACGACGGTGGTGCTGGTCTCCCTCCATTCCACGAGGCGTATAGGGGCGGTCAAATTTTGCCACACGACGTCGCGAGGCTCGGGGGCAGGATTGATGGTGAACATAAAGGGCTCCATGGTCAGGAGCGATTGAGAGGCGACGGCGGCCGAGGTCATGGATTTGAAGGTTACAAAACCGGTTGAGCTCATGCTAGGATTGACGGCCAGCATGCTCAAGACTTTGGTGACCTCTTGTCCTGCCTCGACTGCGCCCATGCCTGTCCGTTTCCCTGCCCGTAAGGCGCGCATGAATCCACGCCGCAACCAACAGCACAGGCTTTGCTGTGCGGGAACCCGCTCCTCCCCCCCCCCGACTTGCGCACGGTCTTCCTCCCCGCCTTCGTCTTCGTTCTCCCCTTCCACCAAGACATTCGATGCCAGCGGTGGAGCGCGCATCACACCACCGACACGGCCCCGCCTGTCAGCAGGATTTTGGTTCCTGTCGGCGGCTTCACCCACGGCGGGATCGCTTTCCCCAGCGGCCGGTGGAGCTTGGGGAGGCGCGCTACAGGGCCTCGTGTCTGAAAGCGCGGTCAACGCAGGGGTGGACGCACTCCCTGAAATCGCCCTTCTTCCCCGCGACAAGGTCTTGGAAAAGCTCGGACGCCTGCGTTGAATAGTGTGCCTGGGCAGTACGCCGCCAATCCTGGAGGTGTCGCCCGCCTCGTTGTCGATCACGATCGTGGTGCCGTCGGGGTCCAGGTGGGTGGCCCCCTCCACGGCCAGGACTTGGTCGGCAGACTCCCGGCTCATCAACTGGCTGCGTGAATCCGCATTGCCCAGTACTAGGGGCGCGATCGAGGCCTTCCTGCTGCTCACGCCATGCAGCAAGCCCGCCGCCACGGCCCCCTCCGCCCCGGCTTGCGAGCCGCTGTTCTGCTGAACTAGCTGCCGTCGGGACTCGTATCGCTTCTCCTCCTTCCGGTCCATATCCTCCGAGGCCTGTCGAATCGTGATCTGGACATTGGTGATCTTGGCGTTGAGCTCATCTAAGGCCCGCTGATAGTGCGCGACCGCCTCGACGCGGCTGCCTCGGCGACACAAACGGTTCCACAGCTGGATCCCGTGGGGGTGGGGGACAAAGATCATGGGCTCTCGATTTGAGACGGAGCGAGTCGCCAAGGCCTTTTCCAGACTATCGACCAAGGCTGCTCGCTTCTGGACTAAGTCCTCCAAAGCGTCTGCCCGCAGAGCTACCACCGCGCTGTGAACGTCCCCTGGGAAAATTTCGTCAAATAGCGTGTATAAGCCAACATTATTTCTGTACTCCAGTGGAATACGGTCTACCATGACGGAAAACGATTTTTGAATATTCACGTCTGGATCTCCCACGCTTAAAAACGTGAGGCGCAAAGTCAGGAAACGCTTGTATTCGCTTTTCAGCAGGTAGAGGGTATGGAACGTCGTGAAATAAGCAATGGCGATAGGTACCCAAAGCCAATGTAGTTCCTTGATATTACCCAACGATATAAGTTTAGGATCCTTCATAATGGTGCTGAGACGGCCATCGGAAGGGTTGGACCTGTCTCCGTGCACGTACATAGGCAGGAGAACGACTAATCCAAAAAAACCCGAGCATAAACAGATCTTGAGGCACATTTGGATGTAGCGTAACAGCATGTAGGCGTCAAGGCCTGCAAGCTGCAAGATACGCTCCTTGGGTATGGACATAAGAGGACGGACCCACGTAAGAAAGCCTGGAGGAAGATCCGGTGGTCTCCGATGCCGCATCCACTCCTCCCTGCAGAAGTAGACACTCTTGACGTGCCGCAGCTTTTCAAAAAGTATGAGCAGCAGAACGAACACCAATAAATTGATGTATATTGTGTTCATTAAGTCGGCACTGAAAAAGGAAGTGGGAGAAGCAAAACAGGGTTAAAGAGGACGTATGGGAGAGGAAAGTGATAATGCAATATCGCATCCGAGACATCGCCATCCTTGTTTTGGTTTCCATTTATGATTTTAGTACGCACATGAATTCTGACCCCGCCATACTTCATCCTCTCTTTTCAAAACTTACAGGTCAAGATTACCTATGCCACGTTCATTGATTTTGCAGAAGGAGGAAACGTCCGCTGGCAAGGAGTTGAAGGGGTCAGGAGAAGGTTCGGTCATGGTCCCAACGCAGGGCTTGGCCAATAATTCTTATATACAGGAACTAAAGGGATCACAGGCGATTACCAACAAGCGATCAGATGGAATGGAAAGCAGCAAAGTCGAGCTGGGGTCCCTACGTATTTGTTTACACCGCTTCAGGAAGTAGCGTAAGCCCGGACCGGAAGGTCAATTTATGGAAAGGATGAGAGATAAAATAAGTGAGAGTTAATCTTAAATTCCTTCACACTTTCAGACAACTATTGACATAAAAAGCATCTGCAAGCAGAGCGCGCGCTGCTAACTCTAATGAAGTCAGGTGGCGCGCACACCCGTTTTTGAGGCGTTTCGCAACGGCTCCGGGTAGCTATCGCCAGTAAGCGCGTACAGTGTGATGCCCCTCGGGAACGTGCAACGCAAATGCTTCACGGACGTGTCACACAATCCTTCGCATTCAACCTTTTCCGCGGAATCCAACTAAGATGACCACCCGGCCATCAAGCTGTATATGACCGCCATGTGCTTGCATAAAGGCCACGATAATTGATAGAGCAACCATACGGACATGAATCATGTCCATGTCCAATGCAATAGGCAGTACAGCGTATTTTTAAATCTACAACGGACTGCTTCCTCAATGGGGAAATCAAAAAGCCCAAGATCATCGCTTTTCTTCATTTTTGGAATTTTACTCCTATGTATACATGACATTGTGTTCTCTGCGAAAGTTTACAAAGCTTTTTATTATTTGATTTTCACGCACGTGAAGTGTGACGCAGAAGCCAACGGAGAATGCCAACTTTGGCTGAAAAATATGTGTGTTGGTCATCGAATCGCAAACCGGGCATGCTGCTACTTCCCCAATTATTAGTAAGTTCGCCTGAGGGAGCTCGAGCATCAGGTCCTTTCCGCAGAATGTGCATAGACAGTAGGACCAAAGCCACGGGTACCTGGTGAGCATGTGGCACTAATTCCAAGGGCTGAGCTAATTGTCGCCAGTGTAATTTGTGGTGTCCCTCGAGAAGTGCTTGTAAACCCCTTTCAACAAAGGGGAAAATGTGCTCGGCCTCTCCCAAGGCGTGTGTGCCATGTAGATATATGGATTTGATCTCTTCCAAAAGGCTGACGCGTGCAAGGATCCACCCACCAGCTCCTGGATGATATATAGGCAGACACAACACCTCTACATTCGCCAACGACAGCTTTTCCATGATGGCTATCGATCTTCTGATATTCCCGGCGACCAAGCTTTCATACCAGCACGGACTCACAAAAACGATACGCCCGTCCGAAGAAAACCGATTGAGCAAGCTCATAGCAGCCTGAAGGAAAAGGCTTTGCATGGCTTCATCGTTTGACTTGTCCCTGGCCAAGGAAAGCAACAGATGTCGCTGCATCTCCATGTCTTTCCTATCGCTTTCTCCCCGCCCTCTTCCTCCTACACCATGTTCAGAACGCAGCGGCGTTGACGTAGGAGGAAACGCACCCAGAGAATCCGTCTCCATCCTCCAGTCTCGCCGTTTCTCCGACACGAAAGAAAGCAGCACTGGATCTGTCCTGGATAGGTGGGAGGTCTGGCTGTGCAAAATCAGGGCAAGGAGGAAGAGCCTGTATCGGAGCAGGTCATTTTCCGATACCCGAAGCATACAAGGAGGCACTAGCGCTAGCTTTGTAGCTATCCCCTGACCCCGGAGCTGACGGGCGCTCTCAGCGATAGGAGGATCCGCAACAGGCCCCCCGCCTAAGCGCGTCTGCCCTCCCTCTTGCCCCCCCTCGCCGCCCTGTCCGCCATCTTGGACCGCCCTGCCTGGCCAGTCATTGGGATCCAAGATCAAAGTAAACTCTCGGACAAAGCAGATTTGAATCAGGTATATGACGACAAAGACGCCACAATTGACGGCATCCGGTTGCTGGGGTAGCCCGGCCGGGGCCGGGACAAGAGCAAGGGGCGGTCTTTTCAATTTTTCGAATCCAAAAAATTTTTCCAGGGCATCCTTCACGTTTTTAAGGCGGCTAGGATCCAGCGGTCCCGTGGCAGAGGCCGGGTCCCATTCCTGCACGGTGTTCCTGACCAGGTCCGCGAACACGAGGACCCAGTGGGCGTTGGCGATATTGATGGGAACGCACACCAACCGGAGCGAGGCCTTGGATCGGCCGCCAAGGGCACGTTCCAGCCAGGCCTTGGCCTCCACGTACTTACCCTCCTTGATCTTCTCGTACCAAAAGGTGTTCAAGAGGACGGCCGCCTCCGCCACCGGCGTGTGCGCCATCATGTCCAGTGCTCGGTTCAAGACCTCGTCGGAGAGCATCTCGTCTCGAAGCAGCCGTAGAATCACGTCCTGGAGGCCTTCCTCTGTGAATTGGTAATGCTTCCCTTTCCCTCCGATTTTGCTGCCGCCGCCGCCGGCAAGGGGGCCGGTGACCGGGGATAGCGAAGACAAGGCGCCTGGTCGGGTCCTGCGGCCCATTCGCTCGTCGGCCAAGGCTGCCAAGGCCCCACCACCAAGCATGGACTCGCCCATCTCCTCGTTTCGGTCTCGAGCTCCCTCCTTCCTCCCTTGAACACCGCCGTGATCGCCCAAGAAATGGCGCGCGGCGACAAAGGCTTCTTGCTCCGCCCCTTCCAAGAGGAAGGTCAGGCAGGATTCCATGCTGATGGCCGCCTCCTCCCTCGCTTCCTCCGCTTCTCTCTCTCTTCCCCTCTCCGCAACGCCTTGCTCCTTCCCACCTGTACACGACTCCTTGTCCTGCAGCTCCTCCCTCCCCCCGTCCTTGGCGCGATACAACTCCGCGGGGGGTGCCTTGGCATACGCCAGCGGACCCCGCCTCGCCTGGCATGAGGCCTGCCCCTCGTCATCCGTTCCTTTCCATATCTCGTCTCTCCCAGGCCCCATCCCTCCCCCGCCCTCCTCCTCGTCCTCGATGACGACCACATCCCCGCCAGCGGCCTTCGGTTCTGCGAATGCCGAGAAGGCGCCGCCGCTCGCCAAGCCATCAGCCCTCGCCCTTTCTCCCCCCATGTCCTTCCCGCTTTGGGTTCGTCTCCCTACAGCCTTGCCTTCGGACGTTGCTCTTCCACCACCGAATAAGTGCCTGTCGTGCAAGATGCTGTAATCATCTGCCTTCTCGCTTCGGACGCCATTTATCATACCCGCCTCCTCTTCCCCTTCCACGTCCACAACTGCCGGCCGCAAAGCCGCGCTTCCTTTCGCGGGCATGGTGGGTGGGGAGGAAAAAGTGCCGTGTTTTAGTCGTTTGAAACGGCCGGAACCGCCAACGTCACGGGACAAAGGAGGGGCATGACTCGGGCGTGCCGCGCTAGGGGCGTGGAGACACTTCAGAGCGTCCCCTCCTCTTTTGAAACCTGGTGCTTCCTCTCCAGGCTGTTCCGTGCGCGCCACGTCTCTATTTTGCGGTTGCTGCTTCTGGCTGCTCAGATTCGAAGCACTCTGATGACTTCGCGGCAGCGGCACAGCCTGAACCATTCGTGTACTGCTGACACCTTCAAGGCCTGAGCTCAATTGCAATGCTTTCGACTGCATCCGACGTTGCTCTGCAAGTATCACTCCGCTACTGTCCCCAATCACCGCATCGCCTTTTAAGCCCCCGCAATCGTCCATCTGCTGTCCCGTCTGCCGAGGAGGTAGGCGTGTGTGCATGGCCGCACCCAGGGCGGGGGTACACATGGAGAATATCACGACCTCTTCCTCGTGCGGCAACCACGTTGTTTGCTTCACCTGGGGACGCTCCTGCTCATTCTGGCTTTGCGGTGGACTTTTCATCTTATCAAGCCGCCCTCCTCTTCGATCATCCCAAGCCCCATCATTATCCTTGTCAGATTTTTTTCCACTGCAATTAAATGTTGTGACGATTTTCCGTATTGCGTCCCAGGTTCTCATGTGAAACCTTTCCTAGAATATTGAAAAGAAGATGGCAGTTGCAAATAAGGACGCTTCCCTAGCGCGTGACATCGCGTGCGCCAAAATACGCTAGCCTACTTCTACTAGTAGGAAGCTCCGAGTCGACCTTGCTCCTCTGTCGTACTCGTGTTGGGGACTGAAAAAGTACAAGGGGGAAATCATGCCCACGTACTCCAGGCAATGTTTGTGCTTACTTCACTGATCACATCCATTTTTGTGGCAGGCGTCGTTCCGATAAACTCTTCTGCAGAAGCAAATTCTTGTGCTCGCTCACTTTCTGATGTGAAGCGCCTTGTTCTGGCTACTAAGCATGATCGAGGTGGCCGCTCCTCCTAAATCCCGATTTCCTCTTCAAAACACCATTGTTACACAGGGTCTATCATTTGAGGGCTTTGTTTGTAACCATGGAACACGCTAGCAAGCCAAGTCCAGGTTTGATAGTAGAAATGCGGGGCCTGCGATGCTACAATTCCTGTGAGTCGAATAGAGGCATGCCCGCCTTAAGTAGGCTCATGCCACCATTTTTACCAATGACGCGTGCGCGCACTTACACCCTTTTTACCCACATAAGGTACAGATATTTATCCCAGATGTGGGCTATCGCGGCGGCGGGCGTACTACTGGCTTTTGACATACAAAGCACGGCATCGACGCTCGACGGCATTCCAACTCCCTTATGAAGGACTCTGGCCGACCCCGTTGGGCGCGGAAAGCTTTCGAGCTGAATGGGCCCCCATTTATGACAGCAATAAAGCGGGAGCAAATGTTCATGCTGATGAAGATGAACACGGTACGGAGGTGAGAGAGGTGGGGGCTGCTCTGCCACCGGCCCCCGACTCGCCCCTTTTTGGTCCCGAGCCCCCAGAGGCCCGGTCTTGGAGCCGCACGCTCGCGCCACATGGGTTACCGGCAGATATTTTGCAAGTTGATCTCTTTGCGACAGGACCTGCGGGCCCCGGGCCAGCAAAGATGCGCGGGCATGGCGCGGAGGAAGAAGATGAAGAGGAGATGGACAGTTACTCTGTCTACGAATTCGACGTTTCGCGCGTGGCCAGCGTCCAAATTGAGCTTGAGGACGGCCGCCTCGATCGCTGGTTTCCTTGCACAGTGCCCGCCACAGGAGATGTGCTCTGGGGTACCTTCATTCACGTGGCCATCTGGTTGGGCCCGGGCGGGGGAGGCCCATCGCGTGTAAGCGAGCAGGTGGGCGAGGGAGAGGGCGGAGAGGAAGGGCGACAGAGCCGGCAAATCAGTGTGGAAGACGAAGAGGACAGGGAGAAGGAGGGCCTGAAGGCAAAGGGTGGGAGTGGATGGGGACACGGGGGGCATCTCGCCGCCGGAGCCTCTCCCGGAGGCCCTCGGGACGGAGCAGAAGAAGGGCCTCTGCCCTGCCCGAGGCTTCCGCCTCCCACATCGCCGCCTCGCCCACTCCGAGACCAATTCGGCTTTCCCGTTGCTCCCCACGCCCAGTCCGAGTTTCTGCATTTGCGCAGCTTGGAGGAGCTGCGGTCGCAGGAGCAACGCCGCCACTGGGAAAGGCTTCGGTGTTTCCAGCCTTCTCAGCGCAGGCGCCGGCCCAGTGCTGGGAAAGACCAAGATAAGGGAGGCTCGACGCCGCCTCCTGTCGAAATTTCTAGGTGGTCCTCCTCCTTCTCCTCCTCCTCCTCCTCCTTCTCCTCCTCCTCCTATTTGTGGTGTCCCTCGAGAAGTGCTTGTAAACCCCTTTC
>NW_005802940.1:0-8765 GCF_000240725.1 Microchloropsis gaditana
TCGGCAGAGGCGGCTTTCATCGCGAAGCCCCCGACCTGGGTGAGGGACATGAGCTCCAAGGCCGACTCAAAGACAAGCCGGGTGGGGATGTGGCCCAGGCGAGTCCGGAGCCAATTCACTTGGTCGTAGTCGAAGATGAGGGAGCCGAAGAAGACATCCGCCCCCGCCAAGGCCGAAGCCACCACCTCGGGGCGCGAGGCGATGTCTCGATCCGTGAAGACGGTCAGGTGGATGGAGGGGGAGATGTCCGCGAGCGTGGCAGCCGCTTGCTTGTAGAGCTGGACGTTGAAGGCTTCAAATCCGGCCACCAGGACGATGCGGGCGGTCGCGGGAGGGGGAGGGGCGGCAGGCGCGCTGCCCAGGCTCCTTGTCCGCTCCTCGTTCTCCACGGAGAGGCCCGGGGACCATTTGTCCCGCACCGAGCTGTATAGCAACTCCAGCGGGTTTCTTTTGGAAGGGGAAGCAGGTCCTGCCTGTTGCTGGGGTTTAAACGCTTCCACCAAGGCCTCCGGGACCTGCAAGTCCTGAGTCTTCTCCCGCTTCTGCTTCTTCTTGCGTGACTGTGCCTGCCGATGAGCGACGTCGCCTTCCGAAATAGCACGCAGTCTAGTGAGGGAGGAGACTTGCGGGAGAGGCCGCGCCTTTCTAAATGAAGGCCTTACCCTCTCACCCCCGTGCATCCACAAGGATGGACTCGGAGAGGTGAAGGCGACGACGCTGGGGGCCAACAATTTCAGTAGAAACAAGGCAGAGCAAATCAGAGTGTACCCCTTGACTGCTCCATGAGGTATCGCCTTCCTCCTGGCTATCGGCTCCATGGCAGAGACAGGACGCGTGACCCCAAATGCGGGCATGGAAGTTTCCCCGTCGCGGTCCGGGAATGCTACTGACTCAGGTGAGGAAACAGAAAACTGGTCCCATGCTCTCTTCGATCTTGTATTCGTCGTGGCATTGATGATCATCGAGCCTGCTGCAAACAATGGCTGCTTGTGTGAGGGAGATTCAAGTGTATTGTTCGATCGATGAGAGGGTGCGCTAGGGGTGTACTTGTAGGAGGTGGTAGGAACAAAGTTCTTCCGAGCTGAAGCGCGTCCACTACCTCAATAAGATCTAACGCGGCACGCGTGTCGAGTGTCATTGGTCTGCCACTGCACGTGCGGACGCTTTCAGGATATCACGTCGTCACACATTCATGATTCTGTCATCCGATCTCTGGCGCCGGTTGCCTCAAGTAGAAGCGGCAACTTGCAACCGCGAGGCTGGCCTCTGGGAGTGGAGGAGAGGGGGCCATAGGAGTGCCCCATTTTTTTCAATTATTGCCACGCGCTCGACACGCTTACATGTTCGAGACAACAGAAACATAGTGTTGTGCATGACGCGTGGCATGACGTGGGTTGAGGCATGTTTTTACGCCTTTTTTGCAGCGTCAACCGGCGCCATGATACATTGTGGTGACCCTCCACTCACCTCATTTTGGACCCGCTCCTGCACATTATGTACACACAAGAACCAGGCAGAACGTGATAAAGGCATTGTACGTAGGCATCTGGAGCGCATTACTAGCAGCAAGTTGGGCCTGTTTCACGATCAGACAGCGTCCCTGGTGCAGGTAATAAAATTGTACCTGGCAAACAGGGCGAGAGGGCAAGAATGTTGGAGAGGGACTAGTGTTTGTTTGAGGTGAAAGGATCCAGTTTATCTGCCCTTGTCTCGATGTGTTTGATGGAGAAAAGACGAACTGTGGCGTTCCAAGAAAAGTCGTATGCTGTAAGACGCTTCTTAACCTCTTGATTCTTATCCATCCACCTCTCCCTACGACGCGAAGTTTGGAACAGAAAAGGAAAGATGCACACCTTCTGGGTGCGTTTGAATGCAGTAGTCTTCTTTGGTTTTACAGTTTTGCTCTGCCTGGCAGTGTTGACTGCCTTCAGGTACGCACAGCAGTATAAGGAGGAAAGAAGAAAGCCGAGGCGGAGAAGAATGAAGCGACGTAAGGGACGGAAATCCGAGGATACGGACTCTTCGTGTAAATTACGAAGCTAAGGAAACGTATACTGCACGTCTTTGTTGCGTCATCTCGCATAGTGTCCCGAGAGTTTCGACCACAAGTCTTACGCGTCTTCTTTTGCCTTGCCTTCCCTGCCCCTTTCCCTCAGCACCTATGGCCACGGGGACTACGGCTCAGTGCAGCAACTCAACGTGAATAAATTGATTCAGTTGTGAGTCTTGGGGTGTTGGGCAAATGGGTACACTTTATGGAAGTTGGGAGACGAGCGCTGGGACCAGAGAGCTGGAAAGGGTTCAGGAAAAGCTGATCGCACCCTCTCTCTCCTTACCCGCTGACCTTACAAAGGCGCCGAGTGCGGGACAACGGTCAGACAGGCTATCATTACGACCAGGCTCTCTTCAATTTTGACCTTAAAGCCGGTGCGTGAAGTGGGAAGGGGAGGGAGGAACGGAAAGAGGGCCTGGCCCGTATCCGTCGACCTGTCCAATCAGGACGTATGTTTTGTGCGATCGGCCGCATTCAAGGGGATTCATTTTGACATGGATAGAGGGTTGGCGTCCTTGCTGCTCCTTTTCCTCCTGATTCCCCGCTTACGCCTTGTCTCCTGCCCCACGGCCTTTAACCCTTTTTTTCGGTCCAGACCTCTCCCCAGCCTTCGATTGGAATATAAAGCAACTCTTTGTCTTCGTTGTGGTCGAGTACGAGAGCAAAAAGAATGTAAGTAATTTCTCTTTCTTTCCGCAGCTCAACCCATTCCATGCCCCTTGTCATCCTCTTTTTCATGAAATACCACATGCATTAGGTCTTGAGCCAGGTCGTCGTGTGGGACCGCATCATTGAGAGAAAAGAAGATGCTGTGCTGAACTTGGAAGCCGAATTTTTGGATTACCCGCTTCGAGATCCAGCGGTAGAGCTACGGTGAGAACAGGGATGAGGCGAAATTCATCGCGAAAAACTATGTCAAGATCGCTTACTCCTGTTGTATCGGTATGCCTGACTTGTTCATCATTCATCCCATGCATTTGTTCTCCAGAAACAAGAACATCACCCTCCGCCTTGTGTGGGACCACATGCCTTTGACCGGTACCCTCTTCATGCGATCGGATCTTGTCAACTCTACCATCCTACCAGATCAATACACATAGCGGACTAGTGTGTTGACCCGGGCCACGTTGTGAGTGCGCAATGACTTTTTTAAAACAGCAGGAATGGTACAGGGGGATAAACGACATAGGAACGACGACTGGGGTTATAGGCTCGTTTGACGGAGGGCGAGGAAAAAGGAGAACTTGGACAACCAACCTCCCCTTCTTTTCTCAAATGTAATAAATGCAAAGACAAAGCACGCGCATCCTAGCGACTACAAACCCGAATCATCTGAATCAGTTAAAGAGACGCGTACACGCCCGTATGTGTGGGTAAAGAAAGGACTTTGGAGGCAAATAAGCGGCCGGTTTACGAATGACGAACATGCTCGAACCGTTACGGCGTTTTCTTTGCAAGATGACACTATCTCCGAAGGCCCTTGGGCTTGCCACTCTTGGAAGGCAGAGGCACGCATGCGATCTCTTATGTGCTCTTCCCATGGAAAACTTTTCCCCCTATGCATGCCATGACGGCGGTGGGACCAATGCGGCACTTTTTCAGGCCTACTTTTTCTTCTTCATCAAAGCGGTACGAGTTGAGCAACGACAGACACATCTTGTCCTCAGAATCTCCTTCACAACTCCCTCCTGGCATATCAGCAGGACAGGAGTCTCTGCAGCGAGGCTTCTACCCAACCTTTAATTATGGATGATGGTGGAAGTGACGGCGGGATGGATATGATGGGTTCGATGAGCATGACTTTCGCTCCATTTTCTACCTACCAGCTGAAAGTCATCTGGGGATGGTGGGACGTCCAAACTGAGGGGCAGTACATTGCAACGCTTCTTGCCATGTTTGTTGCTGTCGTTTTGTTCCGTTGGCTTGTAAAGCTCGAGACGGCATACGTAAAGAGGGCCCTCGCAGTCACGACGTTAGCTGGTAACATCGATTGCTCCAGCCGTGGAGAAAGGGAAGGTAAATCCTGTAGAAATGACACTTTGGGTGTGAATACGGAACTTGAGGAATCCCTTCTCTCGAGGGAAGGTCATGAGGATGCTGCCGGGCTTGGCCCGAGGGTTAGCTCCTTAAGTAAGGTGCCATTTCAAAAACGGGTCGTGCAGGCCGCTTTATCCGCTTTTCTGTATATGTATGCGCTGCTCTTGATGCTCGCGGCCATGACGTATAATCCTGGCATCTTTTTGGCTTTAGGGATAGGCTACGCTGTTGGTGAACTTTTTTTCGGTACTGCTTTTGAGACGGAGTTGATTAGCGGGAGGCGGGAGAGGAAGGAGAGGTGCTGCGAGTAAGATTTCAAGAAGGAAAAATGGAATGGTCGAAAGAGGGTGCGCGCGGCTTTTTAAAATGTCGTGTGCTGATTTGACCGGGATAAGAATGGAGTTTGGCGTGTATAGGGCGCTCGCGGTCGTCAGTGGGTAGTCAACAAGATGGTGTACATACATAAGACGTGTGCCTGAAGAATCAAGATATCCGAGGAAACGAGAAGACGAATACAGATCGAGGCCACGTGTTGGGCAGAAGGCACTCTTTGGGAGGTTCTGTACAATTGTTTTCCTTGTTGCCTCCTTCAAATCGTATGACTCCTCCATCTTCCGCTACCTCTCCTCAACGCCCGAAAAATTCATCCAAAATAAATTTCGCCCCCCTCGAAGCCACCATCAATACCGTGCTGTGTGTGTTCCCACTCGGAATAGTAGGAAAAACTGAGGCATCCGCCACTCGCAGTCCGTCCACTCCCATGACATGCAAGCGCGGGTCCACGACCCCCATAGGATCCTCCTCTTTGGTCATTTTACAGCTCCCACACCAATGGGAGTTGACGAATTTATTCTTCCGTACCCACTTCTTCAGGACACCCTCATCGACCAAATCGGGCCCAGGCAGCGTCTCCTCCTGCGCCGCCTCCGTCATGGGACTCGTCCGCGCAATCACGCGCACATTCCGTACCCCCCATATCAACTTCCCAATGTCCATGTCGGAGAGAAAGCCTTCGCCCTCCGAGGCCGACACGTTCGCTTCCCGCACGCGTGCAGGCCCATGCATGGCGTCCCGAGGATCCAGCTCCACGGAATACCGTGCCTGCGGGTCCAAGAGCGCGATGGTAACGAGCATGGTGCCCCGCTGGGTCTTGCTCGCTGGCGGCAAGGTCGGGGTGGACGACAGGTTGGCCGCCCGCGGGCTGGCGCCCGCATCCATGGCTTCTTCGCTCTCCTGCTGCTTCTGCACCAGATGGGGCTCTGAGATGCGCGGGAAGACCGTCAACTGTAGATCCGGGTAGTTTTCCTTGAAGGCCGGGTTCTTGCTCCCTTTGTCCGACTTGAGGAAGGCCCCCGCAGTAAAGCCACTGCTCGCGAATATGGTGTAGTCCTTCTGTTGGCTCCCCGGCTGGTCACCCGGGAAGAAGCCCCCCCCTCCCCACTGCTGCCCCGGCCCGCCGGCTCGATCGACCCTGCTTGTCGCGCCCTTGGCCCTGAGGATCTCCCCCCCCTCCACCACCCAGTCCTTGTACTCGGTGAGCTCTTCGAAGGAACCCGCCGCCGCCGCCACCCGCCCCGCCAAGGGCGTGGTCAAGGTGAAGGTCATGGGCACAGAGGGGTGGTCCTGGAGGTTCTCCCCGACGCCCGGTAGGTCGACGAGCACAGGGATGCCGGCCTCTTCCAGCTTCCTTCGGGGGCCCACGCCCGAATTCATGAGGATCTTGGGAGTGTGGATGGCGCCTGCGGTCAGCACGACATTCCCTTTCCCTTTCCCCCTCCCCGGGCTCTTGAGCCGCGCCTCCCGGCTGTCACCCCCTTCCGCGGCGAACGACACGCCTGTGGCCGTGTAGACGCCGTCCTTCTCGCCCGACATGAGCACGTGCGTCACCTTCGCCTTCAGAACTATGTCCAAATTGCTCCTTTTGTCCATAATCGGGCCCAAAAAGGCACGGGCGGCGCTCATGCGCACCCCGTTCTTGATGCAAAAGTGGTAGTAGGCAGCCCCCAGGCGTCCATTGGGCGCATTGAAGTCGTCGGAAATGGGCAGGCCCGTGATCCGGCAGGCTTCTAGAAAGTAAGGCGCGACCTGGTCCACGTACATGGGCGGCGCGGACCGGATCGGACCCCCCTTGCCGTGGTAGGAGGAGGGGGGGCCGTCGAAGTCCTCGAGCGCCATGTCCTCCGCCAGCGCGGCCTCCCACGTCCACCCCACATCCGTCAGGTTCCACGCCTCGAAGTCCTTGGGCAGAGAGCGCACGTAGAGCATGGCATTGTGCGCGCCGCAGCCTCCCAGAACCTTGGCAATCATGGCCCCCTCCACGTCCCAGTGGTAGTCCGCCTGGTGCGCCACCGTGCTCCAGAGCAGCGGCACGTCGAACATGGTCAGGGGCGACGCCGTGTAGTCCGTGCCCCCTAGACAGCCCTGACTCGCCCCCCCCGCCTCCAAGAGGAGGACCTCCACGGCCGGATCCTCGCTCAGCTTGTTCGCCAAGACGCTCCCTGCCGGCCCCCCGCCTACCACGATGAAGTCGTAGCCCTCCAACCTGAGGGTGGGTGTGGGCCGCGCTCCGTCGTGCCCCGCCGTGGCGACAGAGGCGCTACTGCGCCAGAAAGACGGAAGTGAGCACGTGGATGGTGGAGCGAGAGACATGCTAGGGTGTGTATCCGCCGCGACCGGGTCAGGAACCAACGCGTGGAAAAGGAGGGAAAAACACGTGCTGGGGCAAGACCGGAGGCAATTTCCCTCTGTCCCGTCCTTTGTCGGGGAGTGAGCACACACAGGACGTACCTTTCTCCGAATGGGAGAGAGGAGGGCGAGTTCGGGGCCGGCGGGGGCTGCCCTTGCAGAACATAGACGAGAGCCGCCACGGAGAAGGTCAGGAGGAGCAAGCTGTACCCATACAGGAAGGGGCGGTGTTCGAGCAGGGCCGTCACTACCCCGCCTCGTTGAGCTGTGGCATGGGCTACGGCGCACAAATGTCCACAAGAGATGAGAAATGTGCTCGAGTAGTCACAGCGTCAGACTCAAGCATGACTTGCCATTCTTTGCCCCCTCACGTCTCGGGATTCATTCAAGAAAGGCTTACCGATACCAGACCTTGCCACTGCCGCGGGTGGCACCATCGACACATTGTCTTCCTCATCCTCGTGCACCACTGGGAGGTCTTCCTTTCCCTCCCTGTAGAATGTCCAAAAGTCGAGATGCGGAACGCGGTGTTTTTGAGAGGTGCTCGTAAGCCCACTCCAAAGTGTGCATGCGACTCCATGGTTACAATCATGCCACGGAAAAAAGAACTTACCCAATCCGCTGATAGCCTCCACGCAGCACCATGGCCCTCGCAGCGTCCCTGCTTGACGGGCGCTGATGGCAAGGGGGGGTATAAATTCGTGTTGAGTGCGTCACAGGGCGTCCAGGAGACGAGGCGTAAAGCGAATCATCGCCAGGGAAGGGATCGAGAACTTCCCTGCCTTGTTGGTTTCACCGCCCGTCACTGGCGTGCCTTGGCTTTTAAAGGGCTTTCCTACATATTTTTGCACGTTCTTCTTGTTTGCCAGTTGCCTCCCAAAATTTCACTTATCATTTCGACCGTCCTGTCTTGTGGAGGAATTAATCCGGCTCTCTCTTCATCTTTTTACATCGCAGAGAGCGGAGGTCATTCTGCACAGGTAATGGCCGCATGCCGCATACCAACGAGGGGGAGGTGTCACATTTCTTGGACAGGTACCGCACTTTCATCAGCGTGTACTGGCAACAAGAGATTCGCGACGAGCCAGACGGATGCAGCCAAATGGCGTCAGATCTACGGCCAAAAACCTCCCCCCCATGCCGGAAAAAAAGCCTTGCCTCCCCAAGAACTCGCCCGGCTGGACGCTAGAAACGGCATCCTCGTTGCCCAGGAATCAGACGAAGGCATTAAAACTTTCAGAGCTTTTGCTGGAGGGAAGGAAGATTACGTGTTGCGCTTCGGTGACCATGTGTGCGTGATAGGCAAGAACGGGGCGGGAAAGTCCTTGTTTTGTCAGGCGCTCGGCGGGCATAGAGAGGTCCTGCCTCACGGGATGATGGGTATGGAAGATACAGAAGAATCTTTTCAGGGTGCAGATGCCAAGCAAGAGCGGCTCGAGGGGACCGGGTGCAAGGAAGCGGAGAAAGAAGGCGCCGGGAAAGCCACCGGGCGAGAGGGTGTCATGTTCATGTCCTTCAGCATGCATGGGCATTTCCTGGCCCGCTACAAAGACCGAGTGGTGGCGGATGTTCTGGGAGGGTCAAGTGATCCCTTGGCGCGACGGCTTATCGTGCAACTGGGTCTGTACCCCCTCTGGTAAGCGGGAGGCGTCGTCCTCAGCCCCCGTCACCACCCCCCAGTGTCTGCCAGCCATTCCCTTTTCTCAAGCATCCGCATATTGCGAAAGATCATCACTCCCATCTCGTCAGGGCTTGCGTCTGGCACCCATTCGCCTCCGTTTGCCCACATGCGCTCCTCCTCTCCCCTCCTCATCACCCTCCAGGTACAAGAGGGTCCACATGCTATCCACGGGAGAGATCCGGAAGGTGCTTTTGGCCGCCACCCTGAGCAAATCCCCGCAGGTCCTCGTCCTAGACAAGCCTTTTGATGGACTCGACGCTCCCTCACGGTGCGAACATGGACTGCGGCCGCCCCCCCCCCCTTCCCCTC